>NC_134790.1:9114828-9147328 GCF_046742065.1 Oratosquilla oratoria
TCATTGACAGATATAAGTGTTTTATTGGTATTAATAATCAAAAAGAGATATAAGAAAGTTTTATTGGTATTAAAATGATAAGATCATAATTGCCAATAATAAAAATATTAGCTCCATAATTATTGTCTCTAAATACTGATTACCTGTGGGGCCCACAAGGATAAAGATCTGAAATAGGCTTAAGTCGAGGGGACAGACGATGTAAAAATGGGAAGAGGGAGGAAAGCGATTGAAAGGAAAGAGAAGGAAAAAGGAAATAATAGAAGAAAGTTGTCTTAGGAGGGAGAAGAAAGACGAGTCAACAAAAGAATATCATAATAAATAGAAAGTGCAGGAGAATAGCTACCCCCCTTGTAAGGGGGAAAAAGCCTTGGTATATGTATGTAAGTAATGTCCAGGAGAATGAGAGGAAATTTCAGATAGACATTTTACAAGTATCTGTAAGAACAGGAGAAGAGGAAGATAATAGTTCCAACAGAAGGACGAGGAGGAGGAGGAGGAGGAAGGAAAATGGTGTAGGTGAAGGAGGAGGAAAAGGCGAAGAAGAAAGGAAGAAGGAAGAAGAGAAGGAGGGAAAGAAAATGAATGGAGCTAAAAGGGAGAGGAAGGAATGAAGGAGGAAAAGAAAATAAAGATCTTGAAGAAAGGAGAGGAAGGAGAGTGGAGAAGGTGAGTAGGAGAAGAAGGAGGAGGAGGAGAAAGAGGAGGAGGAGGAGGAGGAGGAGGAGGAAATAAAGATACAGGAGTCGTAGGAGGAAGGAAAGGAATAGAAAGAAGAGGAAGGAGGAGGAGGAGGAAACAAAGATACAGAAGTCGTAGGAGGAAGGAAAGGAATAGAAAGAAGAGGAAGAAGGAGGAGGAGGAGGAGGAGGAAGAGGAAGAGGAGGATGAAACAAAGATACAGGAATCGTAGGAGGAAGGAAAGGAATAAAAAGAAGAGGAAGAAGGAGGAGGAGGAGGTGGAGGAGGAGGAGGAGGAGGAGGAGGAGGAGGAAACAAAGATACAGAAGTCGTAGGAGGAAGGAAAGGAATAGAAAGACGAGGCAGACGGAGGAGGAGGAGGAGGAGGAACAGGAAGAGGAGGAGGAGGAGGAAGAAAAGGCTATGTCGAGGAAAGGGGACCAAAACCGGAGTCTGAGGATCATAGAGCGAGAGGAAGATTAGAGAATTTTCTCATAAAGAGGAAGAAGAGGAGATGCCAGAAGAGTCAGCGGGGAATCGACTCAAGAAGCAGCGATTGAGGTCAGGAGGGAAATGGAAGAAGAACGAGGGAGTGTGGAGGAAGGAAAGGGAGAGGAACCAAAAGAGATCAAACGAAAATGAAAAATAAATGCGAGATGTGAAGAAGAATCTCTGAAAGAGATAAAGGCAGACACAAAGAGGAGAATAAGAAACATTTCTTAGAAAAGTATCACAATATTTTATCAGAAGAAAACGGAAACTGAGTAAACATCTGAGTTAAGGGAGTGAGTCGGAGAGTAATTGAAGAATTGGATTAGGGACAAAGACAAAACATCCGTATATAGTGTATGGATAAGCAGAAAATATATAAAAGTATGAATGAGAATGAGGAAATATGAACAAAACGAAATGGAATGCGAACTGGGGGCTGACCAAAAAAAAAAAGGAGAAAGATTTACGTGTCTGAACTTTGAATGATTGCGTTTCAGAAGTGAAATTGCCGTGGGCGAGGTGGAGGAGCAGGAGGAGGAGGAGGAGGGGGAAGAGGAGGAGGAGGGTGGGGAAAAAGAAGTTAAAAGAGTGACGGGACGGGACGCGAGGGGAGAGAGGAGAGGGAATGGACAAGAAGAGGGTAACAGGGAAAGAGAGTGAAGGAAACGAAAAGAAAAGGAAAAGGAGAAGAAAATATAAAAAAAGGGAAGAGGACGGGGGTAGTTGGGGGGGATAGGTAAAGAGGAAGGGAAGGTAAAGGGAGGGAAAGGAGAGAACAAAGGAAATGAATGAAAGGGTATTACGTAAAACAAATGTGGGGGAGAGAGGAAAAATAGAAGTGCACAACAGAAAATAGAAAGTGGATTGAGGATATCCCCGGTAAAAGATAGGAGAGGGAGAAAGGGGAATAGAAAGGAAGAGGAAGAGAATACGGAAAAGAGAAAAAGAGAGGAAAGGGAGAAGGAAAAAGAAAAGGCATATCTGAAAGAAAGGAGAGGGACAGGGGATATAAGGAGGAAGAAAGATATAGGAGAAATGTAGAGATATAGAGAGAGGTATAAGGAGAGTTGTAGATACTTAGAGACAGACGAAGTAAGAGATTGGATGTTACGGGAAATGGAACATAAGGAGGAAGAAAGATATAGGAGAGGTGTAGAGTGAAGAGAGAGGTATAAGGAAAGTTGTAGATATATAGGGACAGACGAGGGAAGAGATTGGATGTTACGGCTAGTGGTTTACTACTTCCATCATCTTTGTGGGGTGTATCGCATCCCCGTCGTACAGTACCTTGTACGTCATATATTTTTTCTAGTTGGTCAAAGGTGCTTACAGTTTGTATAGAAGTCATTTTTCATTACATTCGTATATATGGTCTTGTTCAGTGAGGGGCTTAACATTGGCAAGTGGGAAGATCGTTTCCTATCATGAGGTGGTCATGTTTCAGGTGAGAACGTTCTGATCTCAAGAGTATTAGAACCATTTTAAAACGCTGTTTACGTTTACATGAGGACAGTCATTGAAATATGTGAGGTTTGATTGTTTCATATGGTTTATTGGATAATCCCCCAGCATCTTTGGAACATGTTCAGAATTGTGGATCAGTTGACTGGGTTTCCGTGGTACAATAGAATGGAGGCATCAAAATGGACTGGATGCCGCCTCTCGAGTCGCCTTGTCTGTTCGTGTCACGCCGGGGATGCCAACACGAGAAGGTACCCAGCAGAAGGATATAAGATAAAAGCAGCTGAAATCTGACTGACCTATGAATGAATTTTGTTGACCATTGGGTGGCAAAGCTTGAAGGTAGAAATTGTTTGTAAGAAACTTTGTTAGTCTGAAATAATTATGTACGAGGGACTCAGATTTTGTATATGCTGAGGACGTTGCTACATGACCCTCTTTTAATCAGAGCGATATATATGTTAATAACAGTTGAATGAGTAGATTGATGAAAGAGAGTACTGTCGAATGACTACATTTAAAATTGCATTTTTATCTGTCTATCAATTTGTTTGTGTTCATTTATTTGCTTATTTATTAATTAATTTATTTGTCTATTTATCTACAATTTATGTGTTTATTTGTTTATGTTTGTTTATTTATTTAATTATTTCCTTATTTGTTTATCAATATATTCATTTATTCATTTAGGTATTTATATGTTTATCTATTTACCCATCTATTTATTTATTCATATGTTTATTTATTATTTACTTATTTATTTATCTATTCATTTCTTCATTTATTTACTTATTGATCTATGTACTTATTTACGTATTTTTTTATTTATTTGTTTTATTTACCTGTTATTATCTATTTACATATTTATTTGTTTATTCATTTATTCATTTGTTTATTTATGTATTTATTTATTTATTTTATTTGTTTATCAATATATTCATTCATCTATTTATCTATTTATATATCTATTCATCCATTCATTTATTTTTTTTATATCATCTATTTATTAATTTTTATTTATTTATTTATTTATTTATTTATTCATTTACTTATTTATTTATTTATTTATTTATTTTATTTTATTTTATTTTTTCATCGTGGTTAAGGTAGGGCAGCAGATTGAATGTCAGAAGTAGGGAGGGGCACGGATGGGCGTCATCACAGGGAGAACTTTGTCGACTTTTTCCAGTGTGGATAGAAGCGAATCTGCCATATGGCTGGATGTTTTGTATTTTTTTTTTTTATCAAAATCTTGATGGCATGCAGAGCCTACACTATTAAGCGCAGGAGATTGAGTTAGTGGGGGGTACTTTTTATACAGTAAAGATATTCTTCCGATGTCAAGGAGCCGTGGATATTTTCGGGGGTGGGTTTTTCGCTTAGTGGATTGTGGCGAAAGGTCCCTGTGATGATGAGGTTTAGAACGAGAGAGTACGAGTAGGTCGAGCCTCTGGAGGACTGTCGATGTGGCGGAGGAGATGGCTTCGCGTTCATAGTCGAGTATGTTCTTTATGATGACTTAACATAGGGCTCAGAACGATGTTCTCTCCTACTTCCATCTTGTATAGGATAGCAATCTTAGATCAAAGGTTGGGAAGAAGGATGCTTTTAGATGTAAGGACTACGTGTGGGTCTTTTGTCTAGGATCGGGTCTACTGTAGATATCGGGTTTGTTCTGTCACTTGATGGATCGTTTTTCTTAGTTGTAGTGATGGAGTATCTTTGCATCAGCGTCGTTTTCAGAAGTACATGGTGACTAATTTTGAGGTCGAAAAGCGGAACCTACAGTCATCGGCCCATTGGTAGACTTTGGTTACGATTTTTTGGCGAAGAATTTTGGTATTACAAGGGATTACAAGGGCGGAGCATGCCGACAGGAGACCTTTTGATCCATATCTAGGTCGGATGCGAAAAAAAATCATATTAATAATAAAATAATAAATAAAAACTATAATAATGTAAATAACAAATAAAATACATAAATAATAGTAGTATGATCATGATGTGATCCGACTATGCATAAGAGGTTGGTTATTACATTTGTATATATTATTTGTTCATTCATCTATTCGCCTATTCAATTATTTTCTTATTAATTCTAGGCACCTCCTGAAATTAGAATTAATAAACAAGGTGCGAAGATAAGAGAGAGGGAGGAGGGTGGAGGGGAGTGGAATATATAGGAAATGGAAAGGGTGGGAGTGGTTTCTATGTCTTTTTCTTTTTGGCCACCCCCCGTGTAGGGGGGAAAAGCCTTTGGTGTGTGTATGTTTATTAATTTGCTTACTTATCTATTAATTTGTTTATTTGTTTATTTATCCTTTATTTATATGTTCAGTTTTCTATTTACCCATTTACTTATCTATCAATTTATTTTTTTATCGTTTTCTTTTTAACTTACCTTTATTTATTAATTCATATTTTTGTGGGGCTCTTTGGATGTGTCATGAACGACTGTGTTGAACAGAACAATGTGAACGCCTGCTTGGAAATTCTTCTTCTTGGATATTTGGTGAGAATAAGTTGATCCAATTCGTACTTGGAAGGTTCTGTGGGTCTGGAATATAAAGACGAGTAAAACTTCTTGGAATCCTAGAACGTAGAGTTTATGTAGGATTCATCGTTTCCAGGCTGTGTCATTTGCTTTTTCCAGATCAAAGAATATGACATAAACGTATTATTTATCTGTGGGTCTGGAATTGAAATATAAAAGTGGTTAAAACTTCCTGGAATCCTAGAAGGTAGAGTTTATGTAGGATTCATCGTTTCCAGGCTGTGTCATATGCTTTTTCCAGATCAAAGAATATGACATAAACGTATTATTTATCTGTGGGTCTGGAATTGAAATATGAAAGTAGGGCAAAACTTCCTGAAATCCTAGAACGTAGAGTTTATGTAGGATTCATCGTTTCCAGGCTGTGTCATATGCTTTTTCCAGATCAAAGAATATGATATAAACGTATTATTTATTGCCGAATGCTATTTCCAGATCAGAGAATATGACGTAGACGTATTTTTGTTGTAAAATGCGATGTTATCTACAAAGCTGAACCCAGCTCGGTAGACTGTTAAAGGATTTTTTTTTTTTTTTTTTTTTTTTTTTGAGAAAATGGCGCTCTATTTACAATGAAAGTCATTTTTTTTTCTCAAGGAGTTTGTAGAGAAAGCTTGTGAGGGCAATTAGATAAGTGTTTGGAGAAGTTTTGCCTTTTCCTAGTTTAGGAAAAAGGATAATGACTTCTCTCTAGGTGGTTAGGAAAATGTCTTCATCCTGCATTCAATTGAAGAGGTTTGGAATTTAAAATGATGCGGCTGGATGCGATGTATATTGTTTAGCCCTGGAGCAGTTGTCTTCTCTTTTTCGGAAAGAGAGGTGCGGTATTCCGCTTCTGTGACTGGTCCTTTGTAGTCTTAAAGAAGTGTGACTGGTGCTGGATAATCGTTTCAAATGTGAATTTGTACCCGCGGTTTGTTTGGCTACTTAAGAGAGTGTGATTACTACTGTTTTTTGTCACTTTGGGAGGTGAGGAAATTGGTTTGGCTATTGATTTGGAGAAAAAGGAAAGAGCATAGTTTTTTTTTTATATTTTTGAAATAGGAGTTTGAGAGGTTGTTACTATTGCCATGTGTTTGGAAATGGTTGCTACATTACAAGATGGGTTTGTTCTCTATTTTTTTAAGAAAATGGTGAGAGAGAGAGAGAGAGAGAGAGAGAGAGAGAGAGAGAGAGAGAGAGAGAGAGAGAGAGAGAGAGAGAGAGACTGAGACGGAGAGAGAGAGAAAAAATAATAATAAGGTATCTGCAAAGGGTAAAATGGTATAAGTAAAAAATGTATAAAGTCGTGAATTTGTAGGGAAGAATATAAAAATGCAATAAAATAAGATCACAAAATGCTGAACGAAGATCGGTTCAGATCAGTAGAAAATTTAATCTCCTTAACACAAAATCCTGCCATCATCCTAAAAGAAAAAAAATACATACTTACATACATATAACAAAGCTTTTTCCCCCTTACAAGGGAGGTAGCCAAAAAGGAAAAGGCATAAAATCGTTCCCACCCATTCCATCCCTGAATACACTCCAACCCCTCCACCCTCCCTCTTATCTTAGCACCTAAGATAAGATAAAGAAAATAAAAAATGAATAAAAAATAAAAGTACATAAATTTCACAGTCAAAAGGTTTAGATGACGAAAACCACAAAATAATACAAAGTAACTCCAAGGCTTAGATAAGCGAAATATCTAATCTCATATGAGAAACGAACATCAGATTACGAGAGATAAGAAAAAGATATATAACATAACTAAGAGAATAAAATATAAGGGCTGGAAAAAACAAAAAAGTCTTCATATATTGTGACGACACAAGCAGGAAGAAAGAAAAGGAGAAAAGAAAGTAAGAAGGTAGCGCAAGAGGGGGAAAATAAAGAAAGAAAACATATGGGAAAGGTAATGCGAGTGTGGTGTGGCATAAAAGTAGTGAGAGAGAGAGAGAGGGAGAGAGAAAGAGAGAAAGGGGAAGGAGAGAGAGAGGGGAAGAGAGAGAGAGAGGGGAAGAGAGAGAGAGGGGGGAAGAGAGAGAGAGAGGGGGGAAGAGAGAGAGAGGGGGAAGAGAGAGAGAGGGGGAAGAGAGAGAGAGAGAGAGAGAGAGAGAGAGAGAGAGAGAGAGAGAGAGAGAGAGAGAGAGAGAGAGAGAGAGAGAGAGAGAAGGGGATAAACGAAAAATAGAGGGAGTAAAGAGGACTTGCGAGGGGCCAGAAATTCTGGAACCCCGAAAAAGGAACTTAGATCGAGAGAATATTTGAGGGCCTCGGATAAAACCCGAAGACGAAGAGAATTTCTGGGAACCTTGAAGAAGGCTGAGAGAATGTCCTCGAAGAAGATGCAAGAACTGAGAGAACGTCTGAAGACCTCCATGAAGACTGAAGACCAAGGGAATATCTGAGAACCCCAAAGGACCAGATGCCGAAGTGTCCGGAGAAGACTCGACGATCGGGAATGACAGAAGACTTCGAGTAAGACCCGAAGACCAAAAGAGAAGTCTGGGGGCCTCGTCGAAGACTCTCCAAGACCAAGGAAGTGTCTGAGAACCTCTAAGAGGGTATAGTGTCCAAGACAGCGTCTCATGAACGTCAGTATTCGTTAGTGAAGTTTGATTAGCATACCCGCATAGCATCCAGAGACAGAATGAGAGGAGGATCCAAAATAAGAACTATTGAAAATCGTAGACCTTGGGACTTGAGGAGATTGATCAAGTATGGAAAGGGATAAGGGAAGGGAAAGAAAGAAAGGAAGGAAGGGGTGGAAGAAAGAATACTGGAGGTAAAACAAAAAACGAGATACTTATGAGAAAAAGAGGGGAGAAAAGTGATAAATTAAGAAAAAATGGAAAAGAATTTCTTTGATGCTCGATAAAGAGGGGTGATATAAAGAGAAGGCCACTAATAAAGAGGTGAATAGAGAGGTATGAATGTGTGTGCGCGTTTGCGTGCGAGCTTGTGGGTTCACGCGCGTAAGTAGGTTAGACATGCGTGTGCACACAATCGGGAGGAAATGAAATCTCTTGCAATTATGTTTGCAAGCTGCACCTTTTGTTTAACGCCTCGTATCCGAGAGCAGAGAGGAACGGTTAATGGCATTCTTGAACGAGTGGAGGTTCACGTAAGATATAACGAGTTACAATTACAAAACATGCCGACAGGTGATCTGTTGCTCTATAACAAGAACCTTTAGGGAATTAGGTAAAAGCACTGGGAATGTCTAGGCAGTCAGCGCCCCTCTCTAGGTGTTCTGTCACGAAAAATATGTATGAGTCACCACACTCTTAAAAGAAAAGAGACAAATAGAAAAAAGAGATGAATGGAGACAAGGAGACAGAGAGAGAGAGAGAGAGAGAGAGAGAGAGAGAGAGAGAGAGAGAGAGAGCACGAGAAAGAAAGAGGCTGAAAAGAAAAAGAAAAAATATATGGGTCAATAGAATACAGCAAGGAGAGGGAGACAATGAAAGGTAAATTTGAAAAGAGAAAAAAGGAAATTCGAGGGAAGTGAAAAAAACCCAGATGCATGGGTCAGAAGGGAGATTATGGCTGTGAAGGAGAGGAGCGCAATGTGGAGGGAGGGAGGCAATTTGGGAAAGGAGTGCAGGGGAGAGGAAGGTTAGTTTGGCTTTGGATGGAAGCACAAGTACAGAATAGAAACATATATATATATATATATATATATATATATATATATATATATATATATATATATATGTGTGTGTGTGTGTGTGTATGTGTGTGTGTGTGTGTGTGTGTGTGTGTTTGTGTATGTGTGTGTGTGTGTGTGTGTGTGTGTGTGTGTGTCTGTGTGTGTTTTATTACTCAGTGGGCTAAGTCACTGGTAACTTGTTACGTCTGAGCTGGATACGAGTCCTTAGCTTAACCACGCATCAGTTCCGCATATATGCTTCCATCGAGATCCTCGTCAGTCTCGACTGTGATGGCGTGGAATTAAAGTGATTAATGTGGTTGTAAAGATGAAAATGTATATATGTATGTACATGTAAATAAATTTGTATATATACATATATATATATATATATATATATATATATATATATATATATATATATACAGAAAAAAACACTGGGGAAAAAGAATCTTAGTCCGAACGTTTTCGTCTATCTAAAACATTATCAGGGAATACAAAATGACAGAGACATAGGTGCATATATATACATAAAGAAAAAGACAACCTAGGAACATGGGAAGTACACACAAGATGCTTCACAATCAGATGGAGCCGATGTTTACATATTCGGACGTTTGGTCCATGACGTTACGTCACCCCCGCTTAGTAGCACTTGGAGAAGTTCTTACAATTTTATCAATAACAAAATCATCAAGTTTAAATAATCCTAAACTTAAATTGATATTATTGTCAAAAGTTTGTTTAATATGACTGGATTCGATGATGTTTCTTTCTAATAAGGATCTACAAGAAATTATTACATTCGAATTATCCCAGTCAATAGGATGATTGTGGTCTCTTACATGGACAAAAAGGCCACTGGAACTTTGCCCACTCCTTACACTATATTTGTGCTGATTTATCCTAGTTTTTAACTCTTTACCAGTTTGGCCGATATAAAATTTGTTACATTTAAGGCATGGAATAGAGTAAACACAACCCTCGTTTGCTTCAGGTGAATTTTTAATGAGCTTACTTTTTATAGTATTATTTTTGAAAACCAAGTTGATGTTGAATTGTTTGAGAATATTAGGCAGACCAATTAATTTCTCACTGTAAGGAAGAACCAAAAGGTTCTTTTTGTCAAATACTTTTCTTACGTGTGAGGTGTTATGGAAAGTTTTGTAAGCCATTTTATGAGAAGTGTTTACTAAGTGCTTTGGATATTTTAATTCAGAAGCTATGCTATATATCTTCCTCAGCTCATCATCCAAAAATTCCAGGCTACATATCCTGTAAGCTCTAAGGACCATAGAACTAAAGACAGAAAGTTTTGTCTTCTGATGATGAGCCGAGTAAAAGTGGACATATGATGCGACATTAGTAGGTTTTCTATAAACGTCATATTTAAATTGTTTACCATTTCGATGAATTAAAATATCCAAAAATGGCAACTTATTCTCTATTTCTATTTCAAAAGTAAATTTGATTGAAGGGACCATACCATTTAGTTTTTCAAGAAATAAATCTAAGTTACGATTAACTGGCCAAAGACACAAGATATCATCAACATATCTTTTCCACACAACTTGTTGGGGAAGAATCCTAGGTAGTAGTTTCATCTCAAAGAATTCCATGTACAAGTTACTAAGTACTGGGGACAGAGGATTTCCCATTGCCATACCAAATTTTTGTACATAGAATTCACCATTAAAAACAAATTTACAATTTACAATACACAACTTAATAAGTTCAATTATGGTTTTAGCTGGAAGTGGCAAGTCATGTTTTGATAATAATTCTTCTTCAAGATATACCAATAAGTCAATTACGGGGACACGGGTGAAGAGCGAAGTTATATCAAAACTAACTAGTTTAAAATCATAACAGATTTCTAGATTATTCAAATAATTAATTAAATCAACGTTATTTGTGACGTGGGAAGAAGATATAGTACCCACTAAAGGACTCAAAATAGTAACAAGCCATTTGGACAAATTGTAAGTGACGGATCCTGTGGAACTGATGATAGGTCTAACTGGATAACCAGGTTTGTGGGTCTTAATCAATCCATACATGTAAGGCAAGGAAGGGGACAAAGAAGAAAAATGTTTTATCAGATGTTCATGCCCTTTCAGAATCTTTTTAACATTGCGATTAAACTCACTGTTTACAGAGTCAAGCGGGTTTTTAGTAAGTTTTGTATATGTTTCACAATCTCCCAATAATGTTCCCATTTTTTCAATGCAATCTAATTTGTTAAGAATGATAATGCAATTACTTTTATCAGCTCTAGTGATGTGTAACTGTTCATCTCTTTTTAACTCACGGTAAGACTTAAAAAAACCTTTTAGGACAATTTGGAATACCGGGTGCTGATAAAGAAGCATATACAAAACCCTTGCTGATGTTGATATTTTGAGTAGAGACTTCACCAAATTTTTCTAAGTTGCAAAACCCTTTGGCCACATTAACATAGTCAACTTCGTGTTGAGTTGCTGCGAAACTAAGACCATATCCTAAAGCACATTTTGTAGCACTATTTAGAGGTTTATCAGATAAATTTATAACAAAATTAGGGTTGGCATGCTTGGACCAATCACTGTCTTTAATCAATAGAGACAGTTTTTTGTTAAGTTTCTCACTAAGAACGTTACACGAATGTCTTAATTTACTATAACAATAATCAAGTAGTCTATGTTTCCAATTTTCTGGGATAGCTCTTTGAAAATTATTTCTTAAAGATTTAGTCATATTAAAAGATTCACGAACTTCAATTCTGGTAATATCAATATGCTTTTGTAAGATTATGCGGTGAAATTCTTCAAAGGGTTTATCACACATCCTCAACAATCGATTGTTCAAAATCGATTTAGGCACAACCTGTTCTTGTAGGCAATTTTTCAAGAAATGAAGACGGAGTTTAGTCTTGTGCGATTTGATGAGTGAAGAACAAAAACGATGAGACGACAGGAGAAAGTCCAGGTGAGTAGTTGTAGAAATCCATGAAATGGCGCGTGGTATCCATATTTTGCAGTAATTCACAAGGCACACGTGAAAATAATATGCAGAAAAAACTACTAAGCTTCTTATTTCCCAGTGGTATCCAATGGCGCGTGGTATCTATATTTTGCAGTAATTCACAAGGCACACATGAAAATAATATGCAGAAAAAACCATTTTTGGATATTTTAATTCATCGAAATGGTAAACAATTTAAATATGACGTTTATAGAAAACCTACTAAAATCGCATCATATGTCCACTTTTACTCGGCTCATCATCAGAAGACAAAACTTTCTGTCTTTAGTTCTATGGTCCTTAGAGCTTACAGGATATGTAGCCTGGAATTTTTGGATGATGAGCTGAGGAAGATATATAGCATAGCTTCTGAATTAAAATATCCAAAGCACTTAGTAAACACTTCTCATAAAATGGCTTACAAAACTTTCCATAACACCTCACACGTAAGAAAAGTATTTGACAAAAAGAACCTTTTGGTTCTTCCTTACAGTGAGAAATTAATTGGTCTGCCTAATATTCTCAAACAATTCAACATCAACTTGGTTTTCAAAAATAATACTATAAAAAGTAAGCTCATTAAAAATTCACCTGAAGCAAACGAGGGTTGTGTTTACTCTATTCCATGCCTTAAATGTAACAAATTTTATATCGGCCAAACTGGTAAAGAGTTAAAAACTAGGATAAATCAGCACAAATATAGTGTAAGGAGTGGGCAAAGTTCCAGTGGCCTTTTTGTCCATGTAAGAGACCACAATCATCCTATTGACTGGGATAATTCGAATGTAATAATTTCTTGTAGATCCTTATTAGAAAGAAACATCATCGAATCCAGTCATATTAAACAAACTTTTGACAATAATATCAATTTAAGTTTAGGATTATTTAAACTTGATGATTTTGTTATTGATAAAATTGTAAGAACTTCTCCAAGTGCTACTAAGCGGGGGTGACGTAACGTCATGGACCAAACGTCCGAATATGTAAACATCGGCTCTACCTGATTGTGAAGCATCTTGTGTGTACTTCCCATGTTCCTAGGTTGTCTTTTTCTTTATGTATATATATCCACCTTTGTCTCTGTAACTTTGTATTCCTTGATAATGTCTTAAATAGACGAAAACGTTCGGACTAAGCTTCTTATTTCCCAGTGGTTTTTTCTGCATATTATTTTCACGTGTGCCTTGTGAATTACTGCAATATATATCTATATGTGTGTGTGTGTCCGTCCGTCCGTCCGTCCGTCCGTCCGTCCGTCCGTCCGTCCGTCCGTCTCCTTGTCTCGATCCGGAGACCAGTGTACTGATAGCCCTCCGCTTTGCTGACCATTCCACTGAGCGTACCAAAAGAGCCAAAACCCGGTATTAACTTATACCCAGGTGACTGCCAACTGCCATCAAATATCTTTCATTAAGAGTTTTATGTCAATTGCTTCAATCATTTTGCCGTAATGTTTCTAGTGATGAAATAAATAGATCAACATATACATAACCTAAATCAACACCTTGACCCCGGACTCCGTCCGAGTTCGATAGATATATATTCACACAAAATACAAATCAAACAAGAAACAAGCTCCTCAAGTTTCCACGGTGTAGACTTAATCTAGAGTTAGGTACAAACAAATTCGTCAACTACGAAATCTGAGAATGTAATGACCTTCCCGCCTGTAGAAATGTTCATTGCAAAATTTTTTAGCCATTTAGTGAGAGATATAGACATATAGATAAAAATAGACAGACAGACGGACGGACGGACGGACGGACGGACGGACAAAAAATAAAAAGAATGATTCAGAAATGAATAGAAATAGGAAGAGAGCGAACGACCAGGAGAGGAAAACTAAGATGTAGATTGAGAAAGTATTGAGAGAAGCACTAAGAAAGGTAATGAGAGAGGAATTGGGAGAGCAAGTAAGAAAGCGATTGGAAGATGCAAAATAATTGAGAAAAGGACTGAGAGAGGGATTGAGAAAGGGATCTTTAGAGTAATTGAAGGGAGGGAGAAAGGGAAAGGGAGATAAGGTAATGAAAAGTGGGAGGATCTTTAGAGTAATTGAGAGGAGGGAGAAAGGAAAAGGGAGATAAGGTAATGAAAAGTGGGAGGATCTTTAGAGTAATTGAGAGGAGGGAGCAAGGAAAAGGGAGATAAGGTAATGAAAAGTGGGAGGATCTTTAGAGTAATTGAAGGGAGGGAGCAAGGAAAAGGGAGATAAGGTAATGAAAAGTGGGAGGATCTTTAGAGTAATTGAGCGGAGGGAGAAAGGAAAAGGGAGATAAGGTAATGAAAAGTGGGAGGATCTTTAGAGTAATTGAGAGGAGGGAGCAAGGAAAAGGGAGATAAGGTAATGAAAAGTGGGAGGATCTTTAGAGTAATTGAGAGGAGGGAGGAAGGGAAAGGGAGATAAGGTAATGAAAAGTGGGAGGATCTTTAGAGTAATTGAGAGGAGGGAGCAAGGAAAAGGGAGACTAGGTAATGGAAAGTGGGAGGATCTTTAGGGTAATTGAAGGGAGGGAGCAAGGGAAAGGGAGATAAGGTAATGAAAAGTGGGAGGATCTTTAGAGTAATTGAAGGGAGGGAGAAAGGAAAAGGGAGATAAGGTAATGAAAAGTGGGAGGATCTTTAGAGTAATTTAGAGGAGGGAGGAAGGGAAAGGGAGATAAGATAATGAAAAGTGGGAGGATCTTTAGAGTAATTTAGAGGAGGGAGGAAGGGAAAGGGAGATAAGATAATGAAAAGTGGGAGGATCTTCAGAGTAATTGAGAGAACGGAGCAAGGAAAAGAGATATGAGGTAATGAAAAGAGGGAGTAAGAGAGAGAGGAAGAGAGAAGGGTGGATATTTGGTCTGATGTAGACAAGATAAAAGGCAAAGGTAGACTATGAGATAAAGAATTAGGGGAGAAATGTAATGATAGGTAGTGATATAGGAAAAGGATAAAAAAAGTTTAAAGAAAAAAAAAGACAAACTGACAGACGAACAAACCAATAGACACCCAGTTGGAGTCAAAGAAGCTAATAAATCGTAGAAAATAAAAGGAAATACTTTTATGAGTTTGTTTTTGAGAATACGAAGGAGGAAGGAGGAGGTGGAGGGAGGGCAGAGGAGATACAAAAAGAGGAGAGCTGAAGACGCTGGGAGAAGTTGCTAATTGTGAAAGAGAAACTTAAAATTGGGGGTGAGGCGGGAAGGTCGTGACGAATGTGCCGAGGAGGAGGAGGGGAAGGCGTAGGAGGAGGAGGAGGAGGAGGAGAAGCTGAAGGAGGAGGAGGAGCTGAAGGAGGAGGAGGAGGAGGAGGAAGAGGAAGCGGAGGAGGAGGGGGAAGAGGAGGAGGAGGAAGCGAAGGAGGAGGGTGAAGAGGAGGAGGAGGAGAAGCTGAAGGAGGAGGAGGAGAAGCTGAAGAAGGAGGAGGAAGAGGAAGCGGAGGAGGAGGGGGAAGAGGAGGAGGAGGAGAAGCTAAAGGAGGAGGAGGAGGAGGAGGGGGAAGAGGAGAAGGAGGAGGAGGGAGAGGAGGAGGAGGGAGAGGTGGAGAATGAGGAAGAGGATCAACACCCCAAAGTGGAAAGCGAAGGAGGAGCTGAAGGAGGAGGAGGAGGAGGAGGGAAGAGGAGGAGGAGGAGGTGGAGGAGGAGGGCGGTGAGCTGGAGAAGGAGGAAGAGGATCAACACCCCAAAGTGGTGAGTTGTATGAGACAAATAGAGTTGTAAGAGGAATGCCCCATTGATACGGAGCAAGGAAACGAGTCGAGTAGAGTAGGTGATAGAGACGAATACAGTTGGAAGGGTTACACCCATTCAACTCATTCATGCCAGCCGCTTGTTGTGTTGATACGAAAAACCGGATATGGTAATGTACTTTATAAAACACCTATACATATGTATAGTTTTTTCCTCTGTAGTCATGAGAGACACTGAAATGCTTTCATATTCTTCATGCTAGCCCTTGCTATAAACAATTAGATACTAGATTTTTAAAGTTCAAAGTATGTCTTTTTTTCATCATGTCATCTGAGGTTAAAGGGTTAAATGCAACGAAGGGGAAGCTCAGGTGTAGCGGATGGGTTGTTCCAAGCAAAGCTAATGGAGGGCTTTGGTGGGATGAAAGAAAATAGTGGATGTTCAAGTGGACTGTGTCACTGGCCCCAAATGGGAGGGCAGAAGCTTCGATGGAGAGAAGGACCAAAAGTGAAGAAGGATCTAGGTGAAAAGAGAGGAAGATTAAAGTAATGCAGAAGGACCTACTAGGTGCTGAGGATGGGACAAGGAGACCCGAATTGGGGGTGAAAAAGACGTACTGACGGGAATGTGTAGTTAGAGAGCTCAAATATAACGGATAACTGAAATACATCAGAGGAGCCAAGTAGAGCGCATAGGGCAAGTGAGCATGAAGACGATTCGGGTGTAAGTGGAGCTAAAAGAAAACTAGAAGCGTTGGACTGACGTGGAGCGAGCGAGCAAGATCAAAGTTTACCCGGAAGAGTCGCAGGAGGTTCCAGAGGGACTGGTGGAGATGATCAAGAGGCGAGGCAGAGAATCTGTATACGGAAATGAAATGAAGGAAGTCAAGTAGACGGAAGAGAAATAAAAGAAGATCGGGATGCAAACGCAATTAGATCGGAATGCTTTAATTCACCGGATTCATATAATCCCTTGAAAAAAAAAATATATATATATATATGTGTGTGTGTGTGTGTGTGTGTGTGTGTGTGTGTGTGTGTGTGTGTGTGTGTGTGTGTGTGTGTGTGTGTGTGTGTGTGTGTGTGTGTGTGTGTGTGTGTGTGTGTGTGTTTTCAGATTCATAATAAATACATCATACTTTAACAGAGAACAGTTTTATAAAGAAACGTCACCATGTTGGAGGGCTAGCCTCTATAGCAAGGTCAAATGGAACCGATCCTATGATGGGAGAATTCCCAGGTGCAGAGTGTCGATTTTTCGATGCGAGAAAGTAAGATGAGCAGGACACGGCCCCGGGCCTCATAAAAAGGAAATGAGAAAGACGGAAGGAAATGAAAAAGCCGGAAGTGGAAGACGAGAGAGGAGGGAAGAAGTTAAAATTAATTGATCGCGTCAGGTCCGGAGACGAACTGTTACGCACGAGACTGGTAAACTAGGTAAATGGAGAAACTGAAAAGGGGAAACCAGGTTATGAAAATAGGAAGACAAAGTTATGGGCATACGGAGGCGGAGCTATGAACAACAGGAAGGTAGGTGAGAGTTAAGCAAAAGTAAGTTTATGAGCAAGGAAAGGGTGGATCTTTGTGACGCGGTGCTCTGCCTCTGTTTGATGTCCTTGACTTTGGCCAATCGCTTTCCTTGTTATGTAATTAGATAAACAAGTTCCTGGACACTTCCGGGTATGCAGTCATGGTGCCTTGTAACAAGAATGTAGAAAACGTTACATCAATTTATGAGGAATTGATACACGGAATCACCTCTTTACTTGTAACTAAGACAGTTTGAGGCTAACTCTTTTTCATTATGTAACCTAAAACAATTTTAATACCAACACATTTTTTAAAAACGCAAAAAAAAAAATCCAAATTGTGCATGAAAAAATAAGTAATTTTTTCTATTAAGTATGTGAGCTGGTGCTGAATTAGCTGATGGATTTGGGCCAAAATTAAACTAGTTTATTGGTATCCCTCTTACCTGAGACCTATGCCCTAAGGTAAATAGAAATATATTGTCCCCCAGAACGAAATATATTCATAAAATCGTCGCACTCAAGGAATTAAGTGAGATGATACTACCACCTACAACATGAAGATCAACCCTGAGCTTGCGTGTGTGTGTGTGTGTGTGTGTGTGTGTGTGTGTGTGTGTGTGTGTGTGTGTGTGTGTGTGTGTGTGTGTGTGTGTGTGTGTGTGTGCGCGTGTGTGTGTGTGTGTGTGTGTGTGTGTGTGTGTGTGTGTGTGTGTGTTTTTGTGTCATCGAATCAAGAAACTCTAAGGAGATATGTATAGTTATTTGTCAATAAAATCCGATTATCTTTAAATGAAGGATAAATCAACGTAAAATAACAAGGAAATGAAAAGAGGAAAGAAAGGTACTGCACGTATATAGAACTAACGCTGTGGACAAAATGACTGTAATTATAGATGACGCATAAGAATAAGCTATTCAGAAGCGATCGCCGGCACGTGGAGGTAAGGCGACGTACAAGCTGAACATAATTATAGGAAATTGGTAAGAGGAGGCAATTGTAAAGATGAGGGTAATTCCTGAAGAAGAGGAGGAGGAGGAAGAATCTGCAGCCAAATTACGAGACATATTATGGAAAGTGGAGGACACATTCAGAGCAAATTGCGTTCTGCAGAAGAAGAGCAATTGAGTAGCAAGTCTAAGAAAAAAAAAAAATGAGGAGAAAAAATGTAGAATGAAGAAAGGGGAAAGAGTGGACACCTGAGACTGTCTTTGTATTTCAACAGTCTGGAAAGTGTGAGTGAAGACAGGGAGAGTGGAAACATTCACAACTTTAGTCGATTAAGGGGAAGGTTCTGTAAACATCCATGCATGTAGTGTGCTGTATGTATAGTTTACAAAGTACTTTCTGTGTGTGTGTGTGTGTGTGTGTGTGTGTGTGTGTGTGTGTGTGTGTGTGTGTGTGTGTGTGTGTATGTGCGTGTGTGTGCAAGTTTGCGTGCGCTTCAACCCACTTCTACATCACGAAGTAAACTTGTTTCCGCATTACGACACAGACATCATTTGGTCCCCTCAATTGCTCTCTCTGTGAAATTGCACAAACCGTGCACGTGTGCGGGAAAACTATATCTGGTGATCCAAGTCCTTTTGTTCTCCTTCCGTCACAGAGTGAAATAATTCGCTATTGATTTAACCACTCCTTTTGGATTTCTGAAGAAAATAATAACGTCCTCAAATGTTCACTGTGCAAATACATACATACATATATATATATATATATATATATATATATATATATATATATATATGTATATATATATATATATATATAATACGTATACCATTTAAGCTTTTGCACGCTGTGCATTTGTTTCATGTTCTCGTGCGGGATATATATTAGTCATACATAATCTTTCTTCTTTTATAGTTAAAACCTGAACTCGCGCATTATGGTTATGAAATCAAATGGAACACACATTATAATTCAGACCAAAAGCATGACTATTAGTCCTACATTATTTTGAAAGATTAACCAAATCCCTAATTGAACATTACAGAACTCTCTCGATGACCAGGCCGCTCTCGCCACTTCCCCACCTCCGAGGAATCTGTAAGTACAATATAAGTTTTACATCTACGAATAGGTTTGCTTATTGAGTTTGTATAAATCGTTTATTCGTATGTACATCTATATCAGACAGTGCGTGGGCGTGTGCGCGTTTACGTCTTTGTACATGATTGTGTTTGTTTGTGGGTTTTATGTTAGCGCTTATCAAATAAGTTTATATTTGGAAAATTATCAATCTGGCTCATTTAGTGGTTTTGAAGTGATCTGTGCCTTACGGCCGGAAGGCAAAGATGTTAGGTGTCAGTAGGAAAAGATTTTTTTCCATTAATTAACATATAAAGAAACCTTCAAAATGGAAATCTTTCGTGGGCACAAACACACTCACATGGCGAGTAGAATTGGGTTGGATACATATTTAGATGATCGACTGAACTCCTGTATTTTCCTTTAAAGGGTGTATGTTCTTGTTAAGTTATTAATCAAAACATCACGATAAAACTAAGTTAAGAACTTTTCCTCGGGGAAAGCGTCCCCACATGTCGATTCTTACGTGGCTACCGTAAGAACTTGGACTGTGTAGTAGGAAGGCACACAAACAGTTGATCAACTTTTTTTTTCTAATATCGACGAGGAAACCTGGTACACTGCGTTGGCTCTCCGTTTTCTTTGCCCTCCAGACAAGTGACTAGACCGTAATGTTAAGTCATTAGGAGTCTGTTTTTTCCAGTAGATAACAAGAAAATCAGGTTATCACAATTGGACCAATTTATTTACTTATCTCGTTTGTTTAATTGTTTATATAATTAATGGCCATTTATCTATTTACTTGCGTATTTACCTATTTATTCGTCTACTTTTTATTATGCTCTTTATATACTCTTTTATTTATTTATTTGTTTAATTGTCTATCTATTTGTTTATTCATTTATTTTTCATTCAATTATATAATTATTCACTTATTTATATGCTCCTTTATCCATTCATTTATTCATTCATGTATTTACTTTATATATATATATATATATATATATATATATATATATATATATATATATATATATATATATATTATATATATATATGATTTTTCTTTTTTTTCTTCTATTTTTTTTATTTTTTTTTCTTTGTTTTTATCTTGTGGTGTGAAAATGGGTATACTTTGAAACCGAAACTACAATCAAAGGAAGTAGACATAAACAAACTATCTAATATTCATATTGATATCGTTGTCTCCATACGTCCTTTAGTGTGTAAGTGTCCGATGACGTGGACAAAAATATCTAGTCTTGGTATAACATTCGTCCAGTGTAGGAATGTAGTAGTTTTGAACGAAGGGAAATTTCACGATCAAAGACAAAGGGCTTAAGGAATTGCAGCGAGAACAACACATCGATGCCCCGAGGCTGATGCAAAAGGACACGTTGCCGGGAGGTCGCTCTTGCAAAGTGGCAGACTGATGGGCAGACCAGAGGCCAAGGGCCCAAGGAGGAGCGAGTAAAGAGTAAAGAACCTCACAGACAGACCGAGAACGGGAAGTAGGAGGACGGAAATAGGGCCAAGATGGACGGGCAGAGAGATAGACAGAGACAAAGACACACACACACACACACACACACACACACACACACACACACACACACACACACACACACACACGCACGCACGCACGCACACACACACAGAAATTCACAGACAGACACACAAATAGGGAGACTCACAGACAGACAGACACACAGAAGGCATATAGATACATAGACGCATAGACAGACAAGCACACAAACATGTACACAGACAGACACACAGACAGACATTTATAGACAGACAGATAGACAGACAGTCACAGACAGGCACACAGATAGACAAACGAACAGACATTTTAGTGAATAACCAAGAAAATAAGACATTATATCCTAGCATTAGTATTAGACAAAGGACCAGATCGATCCATAAATGACAAAAGGCGGAAGGGATGAATGTACCCAAAGAGTTTATACGAGTTCAGACAGACAGAGAGACGGACATGCTGGGAAAAACATAGACAGACAGACAGAGAAATAGGTAAATGGATAGACAAATAGGCCAGGAGACAGACAAATAGGCAAACAGAAAGACAGGTGGATAGGTGGCAGACACGTGAGCCGACGCGATAAAGAGAAGTGCGAAAGAGATGCAGAGAGATGGAGACGAAGTTTCCGGAAAACAAAAGCGCAGCAGACGAGGGGAGGAGGAGGACCCAAGAGGGGACAGAAGTGGAAGGAAGGCGGAGTAAGAGCAGCATCAATTAGAGAATAATCAGAACCTAGAGCAGGAATGAAGAAAGAAACAAAGAATTTGGATAAAAGCACCAGCAGAACTGGAAGCTTGAATCTCTGAAGAACTTTTAATGTAGACAGGAATGAGTAAAGGATGAACGGAGGTGATGAAGATGCAAAAGTGGAATAAGAAAACGAAGTAGGAATTAAATGCTTAAGAGGAATAAACTGGAATACTCAGAATAAATCAAAAGAAAAAATATAATAGGGAAAGAATAGGTATACAACCAATAGTAGCAGTGAAACAGGCAACAGCGATAGACAGGGACCAGTGGGCGCTGGAACGAGAATGTAAATGGAAAATAGAAAGGAGGAAGAAAAAGGAGAACGAATAGAAGAGAAGCATAATGAAAAAGGAAACAGAAGTAAATATGGTGGTAAGAATCGAAACTGAATATATACAGTATATATATATATATATATATATATATATATATATATATACAGTATATATATATATATATATATATATGTATATATATATATATATATATATATTTATATATATATTACAGATGAAAAATGTAATCACACATTTGTCAATCACGTGAAAACCACTGTAGGAGTAAAAAAGACTGGAGACGGGGAATCTATATATTTCTATTGCAAACTGCAATCCTCTTTAGCAGATGAAGAGGATTGCAGTTTGCAATCGAAATATATAGATTCCCCGTCTTCAGGCTTTTTTATCACGTGATATATATATATATATATATATATATATATATATATATATATATATATATATATATATATATATATAATGAATAATAGCAAAAAACGAGAACAAAGACTAGATCAAGGGATAGGCCAAAGACAAGAAACAGGGTATAACTAAACAGAAACCTAGGTGAGTAACACACATAAGAGTGGAATTAATTTTTGAAAATATATATAGCATTTACCTGGACTGAGCTCGAATATTTTCGAATACAAGCGCTATAGGAAACAAAATTGTGTTTTCAAAAATTTTACCGGGGAGGTATCAATTTCTGGCAAACAGAAAAAAATCAAGAATGCGATAGCCTATAACGAGGCTTTAGTAGATTTTTCTGAGGGAGGACTGGGGGAGAGGGACTGTAGTAATGTAAATGGGGAAGGATGAAGGGATGATAGAATTAGGAAAAAAAAAAAGGATTGAAGACCCAATATTGACTGTTAGAGGAGTCAGTCCATTTCTCTGCGGGAGAGGATTGGAGACTTTTTTTTTTTTTCTTTTTAATGAAATTGTCAACCTTCAGCTATAACAAGACTTTAAAATCGTAAAATAAGAAAAAATCGTCTTTGTTCGATGGTTGTACCTATGTTGCACTGCATTCTTCAGTGATATTAAGAAATATCTCAATATCAAAGGTCTGACTTGTTCTTTACAAATTGCATCCTGAAGAAACATTCCTTCGAATCTCATTAAAAGTCCTCTAGTTTGTGAATTATTTTTTCTAAAAGACCATTCACAATACCATTGTTTACATTTCATTCCTTCGAATGTCATTAAAAGTCCTCTAGTTTGTGAAATATTTTTTCTAAAAGATCATTCACGTTAGCAATGTTTACTTTTCTACTACGGTGAGGCCTGTCGTCGTCAAGTAAAGACTCTAGAGGGCGTGACTGTATCGGCGATATTAATCCTCCACTAAAGTTAACGTCTTGTACCAATAAGTTATCGAGATTGTCCAAGTATTTCTCTTTTCTTCTTCCGGGCGATGATTGGTTGGCGAGCATGTTGCCAGGCGTAACGACAACCTCCATTGGCACGAATCATTGCCCAAAACTAGACAACTGTGTCGAGGTGTTCCGAGAAAGTGCTACACACTCGAGATTTATGTCACCACCAAAGACGCCTTGGGATGGCACTGTTACTCAACTAATAAAACAAAATAAAACAAAAATAAACAAAATAAAACAAATAAAATAAAACAAAAACGTTAAAATCTACGGAAGGAATCATGTCGGTGGAGGTGCTAATGAGTATTTTTACCTCGCGACACCCACCAATAGTCTGTTTAACAATTTCGATTCAATATTTCTTTTAAAACATATTAATCTGGCTAATACGAGACATTTCTACGCGGCTAAGTGGCAGATATTATCCAAAGTGAACATAAGAACATAAGAATAAAGGAGACTGCAAGAGACCATAAGGCCTACACTAGGCAGCTCCGTATCCATCACCACCTGTCGTCCCCATCCATAAAGTTGTCTAAACATTTTTTAAAACAACTGATAGTTTCAGCGCTTAGGGGTCTATTGGTCAAGAGTTAATTCTATTCCGAGAATCCATGCAGGTATATATAGCATCTGGCTTAATTCGCAAAGAAGTATGCAAAGGTTTCCAATGGGTTCAAAAGAACAAATGTTCAACCATGTTCGTTGGTTTGCGATACTGAACCTGGATCTATATTTTTTTTTAGGATCTTGTGAATCACGATGGAGGGGAGCGAAGTGGGTGGGAATAGGTATGTGCCTCTGACTTGGCTACCCCCTTATAAAGGGGAAAAAAGATCTTGGTATATAGATAGATGATGAAGCATGATTAGATTTCTCGTTGTAGTGGCATCCTTTCAACATCATCGTGTCGAATAGATTAACTAAGATATCCATGATCCTTTTTTTTTTTTTTTTTTTTTTTTGGTGACAATCCATCTGCTAACTCAAATCACCAAGTGTTAGTCAAAATACTATTCTTAAAGAATGGTGTGTTGTGTGATTTGCAAGATTTCATCGTAGGTATTGCAAAACAATTACTTAAATCTAAAAAAAAAAGTCATAAAATCAAAAGGCTGAAAAAACGTCTTATTAAATCTGTCGCTGTGATTTGTATTATATTTGTCTTACTTCGGTAAAAGAATAAACCTTCTCATCAATTCTGGAAAGCGTATAAAAGAAATGTGATAAGTTAAAAGACAAGAATATGGGGGAAGGGACGAGAAAGACAAGAAGATGTGGGAATCACGTATTCACAGTGAATGGAGATATAGGGCGACATTCTATGAAGTTAAAGGTATATGTAAAAGTAAAATTTGTGTAGACGATGTTGTTCATAATGAATATGGGGGTCGGAGGCAAGAAATCTGATCCCAACATGGTTGATTGATATATCTATGGGTGATATTTTGATATAAATAAACTTAAATGCAAGATAGATAGGGAGAGTGGTTTATGAAACATATACTCTTTGGACAGGGCATGGTGCAATTGGAATTGTGAATATATATTTCAGGAACTGATAAACATTTTTACTAAAACATGAATAGAGAGAAAATTGAAACTAAGTATAATGAAGAGGAATGTTTGGATTAGATAAAGATAGGGAATAATGTGTTAGGTATTGAATTAAAAGGGAATGTATAAGGCGAGAGAATTGAAATATTTTGGCATAGATGTGGAGGAATATGGGTAATGAAACAGCGTATAGTTGCAAGAAGGACGAGTCGAGGGCTTGAAACTTATAGAACGAAACAAGAAGGTAGTACAAATGAGAGTAAAGATAGATAGGACAATGGAACCAATATACAGTATGATAATGAAATGTACATAATTGGGTCAGTGGAATAAGATGAGGAAAAAGTGGTCATGATAGACTGCCTGACAAGCGTGCTTGAATTAAGGAATATGAGAAACTAAGAAAGAATTAAGAATGAGTTATGGAAAAGTGAGTGTGTAAGTGATGAGCAGGGCCTTGAGGTGATGCATGTGAGGCAAAGGAAAAAGCATCGGACGCCAAATAAAACCTTTCATTCTGAAGTGGAGAAGAGAATGGAAGAGGGCATAAAACAAGGTGGCACTATTAGGTAAGAAAGCCCCCAATTCCAAGTCTCCTGCCCATCCCTCCAAAACCACGAAACCACGAAATAAATATCTCTAAGAATCGCCCGGTGGCAATAGCCCTCTTTTATACAAACTATCTTTTAATTTTCTTAAAAAAAAAAAAAATAGAAAATTAAGATACATACATATACCAAAAGATACATACATACATATACCAAAATTAAAAGATAGTTTGTATAAAAGAGGAACATTGCTATCAAAGCGGCCTTGCTGTGGATGTGCTGTGTCTTGCGACACTGCCTCTGACCCAGGGCAGTGGACAGGATGCAGGGATGACCCGTCATCCAGGAGGTGCTTGAGATGAGAGGGAGGGTGGAGGGTGGAGGGGGTGGAGTGTATTTAGGGATGGAATGGGTGGGAATGGTTTTATGCTCTTTTTCTTTTTAGCTACCTCCCTTGTAAAGGGGAAAAAGCCTTGGTATATGTATGTATCTTTTAATTTTCAAACAGACATCTCTTCCTCTCCTAGCGGGTGGTCTATCATAGGTAGTCCATAGTCTATAGGATCGGATGCCAAATAAAACCTTTCATCCTAAATTGGAGGTGAAGAGAATGGAAGAAGGGCATAAAACGAGGTGGCAGGATTGGGCAAGGAGGCTCAAGATGAGGAAGAATATAGGATAGGGAGAGATAGGACTGTTAGTACAGGATAAGTGGAAGGCAAGAGACTGGAAGAGGGACATAAGGTGGCAGGGTTGGGCAAGGAAACTCAAGATGAGGAAGTATGTAGGATAAGGAAAGATGGGACTGTTCGTACAGGATAAAGAGACCTGGTAGAAATATAAAGAGAAAAAGAAAACGGTGGGTTGGTTGGTTGGTTTCTGCGTTCCATCGTTGATTGGCTGGCTGACTACTTGGCTAAAGAAGCTCAAAATGGCACCGGTAGAAGGAGATGAGGCACCATTATGGGTTGATTATTAATTATGCAAATAAGCTGTATAATGGGTAGGGTTGGAACCTTCTCTTGTGTCACGTGATAATATTTCCAGTCTACGCTACGATAGCACTTGTTATAGATTTTGCTCTGACTGCCCACTGACACTGCTGTTCAGCCGAAGAGCTTATAGATCTCCTTCTATGCTGTGATGATTTTTTTTACATATATATATATAAAGTGCGTCCTGGTTAACGTCAAACTAGATTTTTTAGCTGAAGGAAATATCCCATGCTAAATGAATTTAGGAGCACAATGTTTGTTCTTATATTATTTTTTTTAATAAGGATACCTCTGCATGAATGTACATATCCATGTATTTCTATGCGTATATCGTAGCTCACTAATTGGTGGGACTTGCATAGATTGCGGTACAAGATGATGCTAATAATAATAATAATAATAATAATAATAATATTACTATTATTACTATTATTATTATTATTATTATTATTATTATTATCATTATTAATATTATTATCATCATTATTAATATTATCATTTATTTTTTATGTATTATTTATTTATATTTATCTTTATTTATTTATCTATTTTTTCATTTATTCATTTATTTATTTATTTATCTTTTTTTAGAAAGCTACTGTAACTTGTCCCTTACACACGGGTCAGGCAATATCTACTGGCATCAAAGGATTCGCTGAAGACCCACTAATGAAGCCGGGGTGTTGCTTGAGACCAGAGGGTCAGGGTCAGGAGTCTCGGCTCCTGAAACAGAATCGAAGACGAAGGAGAACAAGAGAGGAACGAGGGCGAGCGAAGGAAGAGACGTAGTTGGGTTTAATAATGAAAGAGGCAAGCGGAAGTATGAAGGGAAAGCTGACAAAGGAGGCTTGCTAAACTGAGGAGAACGATGCTGGAGAAAAGAGCGAGAGCAGCAGAATTTGAATTTGAATCCTAAAGAGAACGGTTGTTAAGGTGGTTCAGGTGAGGAAAACGTGGAAACGGAGAAAACGGGGTGCAAACGAGAAGAGGAAACTAGATGGAAGCCAAAACCATACAATGCTGAACCAATACTCCGCTCAGTGATTATGAAAAGGTAAAAATAACAACAACAACAATAATAATAATAATATTGATAAAGATAATGCTGACGATAATGATACAAGAAAATAAGAATAGGCGCATACTCCGAGACAACATGAAGGAACGAACACCAACTTGGTCTATGTGTTGACAAACAAAATGTTAATATTCAAAATATTTTTATCACAAGACAATAATTTCTAAATCAACATGGGTACATAGATAGTAAAATTATTACCCCAAAAGTAATGATGTCTCGTTAGAAGACATCCAAGCATAATAGAGTATCAATATATTGATTTTATAGTAGAATCAGGCTACTTAAATATGTGGAAAGAAATTTTGCATTATTTTATAAGGTACCAGATACATTTTCATTTCATTTCATTAACTGTAATGAGCAGATGGACATTATTCTTTGTAAAAAGAAAGCTAAAATGTTCAATAGAAATATGTATATTTTGATTAACATTATGCACGAGTGTGTATGCATGAAAATCTATATAATTAATGCATATAGAAAGAAATATAATATAACGAGGAGGAAGACTTTACATAGAGGAATTAATTTCCGTTGAAAGAAAAAGGAACGAGTTATCATCAAACGAGAATAATTGGGAAATTTGCGGCGAAATGCCTATTTCCAGGAAGTTGCTGGAAGACAGTCACGGAAAAGAAAGAATATAAAATAGCCTGGGAAAAAAAAGATCAAATTGGCATTGTTGGAATGCGGAAAACAGCAAGGGAGACAATAGCGTTTATTGTTAGACGAAGAGAGGCAACATAGGGAATTTTAATCGACTCGGCTGAAAGGCGCTTGGAAGTCGCTTTGGAAAAACATTTGTTAAAACATCAAGACGCAAAGGAAGGAGAGAGGAGTTGTATGAGAGGTGGTTACAAAGAGAGTGGAAACAAAGAACTGACAAAGGACATGGCGGAATTAAGTCGGAAAGGGAACTCTGCTTGGCTTGAAACGGGCTATCTGACATGGTGGGACCCTCGGGACTAGGACAGACGTGCTGGATATTCAAAAGCTTTTAAACTGAAGACTCCACCGGTATAGGAGCACGTTGCATAAGAACATATAATGGAAAGGAGAGGCATACAGACTATGGAAAAAATTAAATGATATAGAATCTAGGGAATTGTAAATGGGCTCAAAAGACATTAAGAATATTCTAATATATATATATATATATGTATATATATATATATATATATATGTATATATATATGTATATATATATGTATATGTATATATATATATGTATATATATATATACATATATATATATACATATACATATACATATGGATGTACTGTGTCTTGCGACACTGCTTCTGACTGAGGGTAGTGGACAAGATGCAGGGATGACCCGTCATCCAGGAGGTGCCAAGATAAGAGAGAGGGAAGAGGTTAGAGGGGAGTGGAGTATGTAGGGGATGGAATGGGTGGGAGTGGTTTCTGTGCCTTTTTTTTTTTTTTTTTTTTTTTTTTTTTTTGCTACATCCCGTGTAACGGAATTAGAAAGGCATCAGAAGTCTAACATGATGAAATGTTTAAAGTATTGTGAGGATTCAGCCGAGTGTCGGTAACCTATAAGAGTCTGAAAGGTGCCACCGTGATGAGAACAAATTCCTGAATATGACAATCCTTAAAACGCTAGAATTATTGTATACGATGGAATGGTCCTCACTAGAATTAAGCACTTGTAGAATTGGAGAGAATGGTATAGACAGGGGTTGTCGGTTACTGAAGAATCCTTTGGAAATGAAAAGACTGAAAACAAATTTGACCACCGGATACCTTGTATAAGGGTTAACATAACTCATAAAACAATATTAAGTTTCCAAACAGAGGAAAACAAGGTATGGTTATAGTGGGTTGGCTAGTGAGGCTGTTTAATGTATGTCTAAGGGAAGGGAGAGTACCGGAGGACTGCATGTGTGCTTGTATAGTTCCGCATTACAAAGGAAAAGGGGAAAAATGTGAATGTAATTGTTTTAGAGGGATCAGTTAGTTGAGTGTAGTTGGAAAGGCTTATTTGAGGGTTTTAATTAAGAGGAGAAGGAAAAAATGTGAATTTAATTGTTTTAGAGGGATCAGTTAGTTGAGTGTAATTGGAAAGACTTATTTGAGGGTTTTGATTAAGAGGATTAGGAAATGAACAGAGAGGGAGTAACTGGTAAGTCAGCAAGAAGAGCCATTACCCATTTCCTGTCGAAAAGGGTTAGGGGTTCGGGAGACAGGGAGGGAAAGGATCACGGTCACTCATAACCTCGTCTAATGGATAGTTCTCAAATGGAAGACCGCCGCACATAGTAACTTCGTTGAAAGGGCAGTCAGCAAATGAGGCTCTGAGCTCCGTAGTGACCCCATTCAAGTGAGAGTCTACTGGGAAATCGTGGTCCATAGTGACTTTGTTCAAAGGAGAGTTATCAAGGGAGGCTCAAAGTCATCATAACCCTTTCACGACGGTATTCCATGAGAGAAGCTGTGGTCAATCAAGTTCCCTTTCAAGGGGAGTTTTCATGTAGGGTCGCGGTCCATAGTGGCTTCGTTCAAAGGGAGATTAGCGAGAGGGTAGTGGCTTAATATTACCTTATCTAGAGAGAATCTACTAGGAAGTTTATTTAAATGGCGTCCCGCCTATTAAAAAAAAAAAAAAATTGTCAATACGGGAATCCGCAAGTACTGGAGAACAAAACTCAGGGGACAGGCGGAAACTACACCATATAGGGTAAGTTAAGAAAAATAAATAAATAAAATAAATAGATATGGATCAAAAGGTCTCCTGTCGGCATGCTACGCCTTTGTAATCCTTTGTAATAAATAAAAAAGCGTAATGGGATTTGGAAAAGAAAGCTTTCCATGGTGTATAAAAGAAAAACAAGTTAATATTTTCAACTTCAAAAAAAAAATCCTGTTAAGTAACATTATTGCCGCTCTTGTACATGACGTCCAAAAATTCTAGGAGTATCTAGTTTAATTTTGTTTGCTTTGAAGTTAGAGAGGGCCAGTGATCTTACACAGGTAGAAAATTTAAAAAAGGAAAGGTCCACAGAGGATTCACAAAGAGTAGGTCGTGTCACAATCCAAAATGGCTCAGTTCAGGGAAGATCCTTGAAATGAAAGGATCTCAGTTGGAAGTGACAATCCAGCGAGACCCCGTTCAAGAGAACGTATCGGGTGGCTAACGAAACAAAATCGAGATTAATATATGATTTAGCACTACATAAACAAGCGTTCGTACGCTCCGTAAGCGGAATCGAGACTGACTCCGACGCCAAGCCACGCCACCAAGCTCAGACTTGACGGGAATGCAGTTGTTTTAGAGGGATCAGTTAGTTGAGTGAACACTTGGTTCTCACAATAATGCATTAAATATACAATAATAAATAAATAATATTTCAAATGCGTATGTACAACACACAAGGAATATTATATGTCACCATTACAAGAAGATCTACTAAAAGAATGTGTAACGCAATCAGCAATCTATCATTGTTCCTGGGGTTTCTGTTAATTGTGTATAACTTGTCTGATTGGTGCCCTGTATCATGTGAACACAAAAATAATTCTAGAAGTGAACTAAGCTCAATGCCACCAAAGACGAATGCAAAACTAAATTCTACCTGTGCAATAGGGAGCTGAAGAACCCTTTGTTCACTAAATTGGTTAACTAGCTATACAAATAGCATAATAAATCAGTAAACCAGATGATTTAATGACCAAGATGAAATATTCTTCTCTTGCTATTTAGATCCACGTTCTTCAAATCGCATGCGTTGAGAACCTTATGGATTCAATTATCACCAAACTTTGTGTTCATTGGCATCGTAAAATTTCTGGCTGGAAATTAGGATGCTCGTTCGACCAATTTTTCCAGCAACTAAATATGCTTACGTTCGTCCACTGGCAAGCCCGTTCATATAATAGTAATATGCGAAAAAGCAAAATAAAGACTCATCAATAGACATCAGATTGTTTATCGGTTAGCTTTCTGATATCATTTAACGTTGTATCACAGAACAGAGGGAGACAACTTGCCTGCGGTCGTAACCGTCATTTTTGCCTTGTGTACTGAGAGTAGGTAAAAACATTGCCAATTAAAGGCCAAAAATAATTCTAAGTTTCTAGGAAAAGAGCACAAGAAATTAGAACTGAACCAGATTGCCCACGGGGTAACTAACAGAAGGGTTGTTATGATCCCCATAGGAAACATGTGCCTATTAAGACAAATTGGAGCTACAGAAAATTCGTGGAACAAAAGAAACTTAGACAAAGTTCTTATTATAGTGAAATCTTGATACACGAGCCTAAGAGCCTTAGTCCCAAATAAAAGAAAACGGAGCCCTCATTCTGTAAGAATGAAACAAGGTGTAGATGTTCTATAATAAGAACATAAAGAAGACACAACACCATAGACTCATGGCCTGATAAAGACAGAATTTATGAAAGTCATTCCCCAGGAAGAACGGAGCCTGGAAGGGTAGAAAGCCCAAAAAGGCTGGAATTGACGCGGTCACGAAAGCAAACAAAAAGAAAATTGAAGCGACGATGGGGGATGGATGAAGGCAGTGGTACAGTGGGGATTCCAATTTTAATTGGAGCCGCAAGGGATTCTTTCCGAATATCTCTCTTGCTACCTCTTTCTTCCTCAGTTCCTCTACTCCCCCATCATCAAACTCCATTTCTCAGCATTCTTTTACACAACAACCGGCACCTAAGGTATACTATTATATTAAGTTAATTACACCAAATAGTTTCTACTTAATATTGAATGCCATTCGCTAACCAATCATATTTCAACTATAATTTGAACAATTATCTTACTGGTCCACTATATCTATGAATTGTTTTATTTCCTCAACAAACCTTCGTCAAACCAGCAATATATTAACCCTCACTGAGATTCTCTCGTGTCACGTATTAAGCCCATTTTTTACTTATATATTTACTCTCTAATATATTTTTTCACTGTTTTTTTTTTTCGACACTATGCATCCCCACCGTTCAAGGTCTCTTATCCCCATGAGTACTCTTAAGTTTAACAAAAACACAAATGGTTAAACTAATCAAAATCCAAACTAACACAATTCTGTAAGTGCTAATCGACATACATTCATCAACATATTTTATTAACCTTCCAACGGCCAATACTTCCTCTAAGCGCCAGCGCGCGCGTATGCGTGTATGTGTGTGTGTGTGTGTGTGTGTGTGTGTGTGTGTGTGTGTGTGTGTGTGTGTGTGTGTGTGTGTGTGTGCGTGTGCGTGTGTTGATGGGTAGGGACTCTTTTTTTTCTCAATCCGATCTATGGGAGACTTTGCATACACTAG
>NC_134790.1:9152328-9159828 GCF_046742065.1 Oratosquilla oratoria
ATCAAAGGGAAGTGGTATAGTAAAAGATAAATTGAGATAAATAAATGCTTAAAAGGAACAAATAGATGCAGTAGGAAGATTGAAACGTGTTTAGCGTCATTTATACCGACAATGATTTATACACAAGTAACATATCAATATCAAAGGAAAGTGGTATAATAAAAGATAAATTGAGATAAATAAATGAGTAAAATGAACAAATAGATGCAGTAGGAAGATTGAAACGTGTTTAGCGTCATTTATACCTTCCGGGTATCACCTGAGACAAAACGCCACCGGGCGAAATTGACAACGGAATACCAGCGAGCTCCACTTTACATATAATTTCTTCTAGTTGATGGGAATGAAATAAGTTTCGGAGTTGAATAGTTGAATATTTATGGAGAATTTGTTTTAAATAGATAAGAAATAGCTCCGCCAACCTAAACCTCTCTTTCTACGACTTCCTCTACAGAATAGATGCTTAGTCACTGGTTGTTGAGCTCACTCACAGTCTTCTTAATTTTCATTATTTCCAGTACTTCTGTTCTCAACATCATTCATTTTAAGAATACTTGTCCTATCGGTAATAATAATATATTAATTTTCCTGCACAAAACCGGCACAGAGTTCTGCATTGTCTTGGCAAGACGTATTGCCAATGGGCTCTTCACCCCCTCACTTTCCTTCCAAATATTTGTACTTCTTTTCTTGTTTACCTTTCCATTTCCTTATGTAACAGAAACCCGTGATTTGCCCCAATAACCTCGCCACCATATATCCAATATGTATCTCCTGGTCGCTGGTTTCAGTTGTCATCACGGCTCTTGGACGAAGGACGTCCGATCACAACGGCCAACAACCAAATGTGTGTGTGTGTGTGTGTATTTACCTAACTTTATTTTACGGGAAGAGGACTTTCCTCGTAGTGTGTGTGTGTGTGTGTGTATTTACCTAATTGTATTTTACGGGAAGAGGGCTTTCCTCGTAGTGTGTGTGTGTGTATGTGTGTGTGTGTGTGTGTGTGTGTGTGTGTGTGTGTGTGTGTGTGTGTGTGTGTGTGTGTGTGTGTGTGTGTGTGTGTGTGTGTGTGTTTGTGTGTGTGTGTGTGTGTGTGTGTGTGTGTGTGTGTGTGTGTGTGTGTGTGTGTGTGTGTGTGTGTGTGTGTGTGTGTGTGTGTGTGTGTGTGTGTGTGTGTATCTACGTACATGTAAAGTGGAATACTCAAGCTACACTAGAAGTCACAGGGATGATGACGTTGGAGCGTAATTAATCATCTCGTTTGTTGGGTAATTACAGTTACATTTCAGTGTTGCATTTCAGGAAATTGGCGCGCCTTGGGAATTGTGTCCCAAAATACAACGCATGATTCACATGAAATCGTGTCTAGAAGTGCTGTATATACCATTAAGTTGAACAGAATAAGAAATGGAAAGGAAGGCAATTGGTATTGATAAGTAGAGTATCTAATGTGACAGTTTGCTGTCAAAAAGTTTGTTAGAGAATTAATGCATGACATAAATTTTCTGCAAAGGTAAAAATATTGAATGACTATAAACGTACTCAACTTAATGCGTTTCTAATTGAAATCCATTATAACACATAATATACGGCTGCATTCTTGAAGCTACACGGTTTTATGGTCTGAAATTTCATGATAATTATGGTTCTTCTTTCCTCTGACCATACTGACATTCTAAGATACTGTATGCTTTGTCAAAGGCTAAAGTTAATTCAAGACTTGGTTTGATATTGTTTAACCTCAAAGTAAAAAGTTGGGGGTACCCCTGTTGGTTCAGTAAAGGTATTATATTGGCTCTTAAATGAAATAAGAACATAAGAATGAAGAAGACTGCAAGAGACCATAAGGCCTACACTAGGCAAGGAAATATATAATGTCAGACCTCTAGACCGTAACACTTGGCCTTATTCAGGAGAGTTCGAGGCTTCTGACAGATGTTGAGAATACTTCCTTGTCTTCACGAGGTGCTTACAGTGCCACAAGTAGTTTCGTGACCATTTCGAGTGGTTATGAGGTAATTACGATGGCAAGACGTGGGAGGGAGGGAGGGCAAGGGGGATCCAGGGCCCCGATGCCTGACGACGGGAAATTAAATTGATATAACTTTGAGAGCGTGACGCATAGTCAGTAGATGGCCGCTTGCCCTCACTGCATGACCATATAGGACATGGTCGAAGACTTTGGACTCAGCTAAGTTCCTCCTGGTGTGAGCTCTTATCCCAGCCACTTTGTCTAATGTATTGCCTCTAAGCCTTTCAGTCTAACTCTGCCTCTGAACTGTACTAACTTTATTGGCTTTTAAGAGTAATTGAATAATATCTTTAAGTACAATATATCCCCGTGTTGAGAAAATTTATTAAACATTTTGCTGCTCTCAAACTGAATATGATTGTGAACTATTCGTCTGAAGATACTTTATAAATTAAATAATTTTGCTGAAAGGCTTAGAGGTGTTACTTAAGAAACAGATACAGTAATCTTTAATGTAAAGAAATTCATTCAGTACCTAAAACTTCATGACCCACCTTGAATCGTAATAAATCTGCGATCTATTTTTATGCGTTTATTTTTCGACTTCATAACATATTTCTGTGTTTTTATTCTCAGCGGCAATCTAATCATAAAATAAATGTTTGATAATTACCGTTACGTTTTTCAAATAGGTCGTACGGGTTTCTATTTCATAAGATGCAATATGCTAGATCAATACAAGCACGAATTTAGTCTACCCCGTTTACATTCATTTTTGACTGCATCTGTGCAGGAATTCCATATAGTTCAAGGCTAAAGGTATTGCTCCATGCGCGAGTGAGCTGAATTTGAATACTGCAGGACGGACACAAAAATGGGTAGAGGCAGTAAGGCTTCATTCATAACCACTGAGGATGCAGCCTATCAATATTCCTTGATACCTTAAGAGAAAATGCACAAGCAAACAAAGTCTGACCCTCCTTCCTAACACATGCGCCCTCTGCCATTACACTAAAACCTTTACTGTATTCACACATACATATCTGGGTGAAGTAGGACCGTGCCTGCATGGGAGACGAGAAGTGTCCCTCGGCTTTTGGATTTCCATTGGATTTGGATTTCCATTGGATTTGGATTTCCAATGGATTTGGAGTTCCATTGGATTTGGACTGCCATTGGATTTGGATTTCCATCGGATTTGGTTTTTCATTGGATTTGGATTTCCATTGGATTTGGATTTCCATTGGATTTATATTTCCATTGGATTTGGATTTCCATCGGATTTGGATTTCCATTGGATCTGGATTTCCATTGGATCTGGATTTCCATTGGATTTGGATTTCCATTGGATCTGGATTTCCATTGGATCTGGATTTCCATGGATCTGGATTTCCATTGGATCTGGAATTCCATTGGATTTGGATTTCCATTGGATTTGGATTTCCATTGGATTTGGATTTCCACTGGATCTGGATTTCCATCGGATCTGGATTTCCATTGGATTTGGATTTTCATCGGATCTGGATTTCCATTGGATCTGGATTTCCATTGGATTTTGATTTCCAATGGATCTGGATTTCCATTGGATTTGGGTGGATCTGGATTTCCATTGAATCTGGATTTCCACTGGATTTGAATTTCCATTGGATTTGGATTTCCATTGTAACTGGATTTCCATTGGATTTGGATTTCCATTGGATTTGAATTTCCATTGGATTTGAATTTCCATTGGATTTGGATTTTTATCGGATTCCTTCACTTCTACTGAGATTAAGACTGTCCACAGTAGTGTGACAAGCTGTAGTTAACTGTATTGGTGTATGTTGTAGTTCTCCATCACACCTTCCTGTCACTATGCAGGTACTTATTTTGACATATATTCATTCATTCTTACACTTTCATGAAAGCTCGTAATTGTTAAAAAAAAAAAAAATAGAAATGCAGACAAACAAATTTTTAAGAGTGAATGTTCAATTTATTTATATAGCTATTTTATTTATTTATTTGTTTTTTGTTGTTTTTTCTTAAAAGCCTTATGGTTCATTATAACTATTGATAATTTTGTAGTTCAGTAGAATTTTAAAAATCTCTTTCTATTTTTCTTTTTTTGTTCACTTTGTTTCATCATCATCATCATCATTTATTTACTATTTATTAGTATTCATTATTATTATCATTACTATATTTATTTATTTGTTTATTTATTTATTTATTTATTAGTATTCATTATCATTATCATTATTATTTATTTATTTATCTATTTATTTGTTTATTTACTTATTTACTTATTTATTTATTTACTTATTTATTTATTTATCTATTTATTTGTTTATTTATTTACTTATTTACTTATTTATTTATAAATTTATTCATTTGGAAAAGAAAATTAAGTAGATACAAAAGAGGAGTCAGGTAATCTATTGATAATTGGAGGGAAAACGGTCGATGTTGTTGGTGAAATATCATGAGGCTGTCCAAAGCACCAAATCCCAATCGCTTGGGGCTGCACGTCCAGATGGAAATGAAGACATTGCTGAGTTCTGGAAACGAACGAAGGAGAATGATTTCCCTCTACAGAACCACCGTATACAAGTATCCATAACAGATAACAACCAGTTGACGGTACCGGTTACCTTGAAAAATAAGCAAACTTGTTATCAAGTTGATACAAATTTATAAAAAAAAAAAAAAGGGACGTACTTCTATTCAAGAAAATATATAGAAAAGTATTATCAGATCATTTCAGTATCCGTATCAGACCTGGTGCTTTAAAGCACCTACAGCGTCCAACTTGGCATGACTTACTTTGGCGTCGCTATAATGAATCCTTGGTTATTTCCCATACAAAGGCCTCATTGTCAAAGTACATTCCCACCGTGATGAAATGATCAAACTATTTAGACCCCGTCATGATGACATTTCCAAAAAATATCATTTTACTTATGACATTTTCAAAAAATATCATTTTACTTATCGGTCCATTCTTTGATTTCATAAAAACGACTGGTAGTTGCTAAAACAGGTGTTATAAAATATGGAAAAAATCGAAATATTTGGACCCCGGCATAATGACGCTTCCACCAAATATAATTTTACTTACAAGTTCATTCTTTGGTTGCATGAAAATACCAGGTAGTAGCTAGACCAGCCGTTATAAACTGTGCTAATAAATTGAAGAAGTTAAGGAAATGCATCTTGGAGGCACTATGTTAGGCAAGTGGACGTCGTTATTTGCCTCCTGAGGGTTGTGAGTGAGTGTCCTCTTGCCAGCCACTCCGGATGCGAGAGAGGACCTTCGGTGTTTCCTAGATTGGCATCGTTATGTCCATTGGTTTTCGTTTTGCTTGAGAGCTCTCCACTTCCTTCAGCATCGTCCCTATTTCCTCCTTCTGGTCCATCCGCGTCTCGCAGACCCTCACCTTCCATTTTCTATAATTCATTTTCCTTGCAGTGGGTTGGATCTTTGTTATGTCTCTTAGATTTCCGGAAGCGTTGTGTTTTTGCCAACTCCTTCATGGAATTTGTCGTATTTTATTTCCACTATTCACTGCTACCCTTTGTTCATTTATTTATTTGTCTATCTATCTTGCCTTTTCTTTGTCTGCTTATTTCATCACCCTCTGCCTTTGATCTATTCACTTATTTCTTTTTTCATTTCCATCAAAATCTGCCTGAACTTTTTTGTTCCATGCTCTAATCGCTTTTAACCTCACTTCTACACCCATTTTCGCAATCATGTGTTTGACGCTATAAAGCGGTAACTCGATTTTGCCTTGTCAATACCAGGTTTGACCCAAAGGCTGCTAATGAATGCCACTTAATCTGGATATTGGAGAGCATAGGAGACAGATGACGAATTTGACCATACCCGAGCGCCTTCAACATCAGCTCCTCAAATTTCTTCATCACTAATGCCTTTATACTCACGGTAAATCAATGATGCCAATATATATGCATATATATATATATATATATATATATATATATATATATATATATATATATATATATGTATATATATAACTATATATATGTATCTATGTGTATATATATATATATATATATATATATATATATATATATATATATATATATATATTCTATATGCCTAAAGCTTTTTACGCCCTATAAGTCAGGTAGCCAAGTCAAAGGCATACAACTACTCCTAACCATTCCACTCCCCTCCACCACCCCTTCCTCCCACTCATCTTAGCTCCTCATGGATGACGGGTCATCCCTGTATCCCGCTCACTGCCCTGGGTATCAGGACACAGTGCATCCACAAAACGCTTCATTTAATCGGTGACCAATCCCTCTCTGTTTCCTCATGCAGAAAAAGAGAAGGTGGGAGGGAGAAATCCCTTCAGACTGCGTCAAAATATCATTCATACGTAAGCGCATCCTACCCCAGACATCCCCTGCTCCTCCCTTCCTTGCATAACAGTGTCATCTATACCCGGGGTTCTCAACCTATTTTCACGTATACCCCGTACTTATGCAATGCTGTTATCTAACCTCCTGGAGATGACTTCAACACTAAATTTAATCGTTTTGCATCCACTAACTGCTAGTGCCTTTCGGTTGGCGGCCCCACTTGTGAACCGCCGTGGACCAATAGGGCTTCATGGACCACAGGTTGAGAACCACTGATCTATACAGGGCCACTCTCCACTCACCCCTATCTCCTGCCTACTCCCTTCTTTGCTCAACAGACATTCCTCTCTTTCTCAACGCTCCCTTCACCCCATCCATCCATTTCATCCTCGTCGTCCCCTCAAACTCACTTCATATACCGCTGCCTGTACAAATCTTTCTTCACTCATTCTTTCCACTTGTCCAAACCATCCCAATATTCTTTTATCAGTCCTATCTGCCATCTTCTTTTCCACCCCCGCTCTCCTCCTCACCTCCTCGTTTCTCACTCTATCCAACCTAGTAGCCACTACCATACCTTCCAGACATTTCATTTCAAACACATTTAAATTTGTCTTCTATGTACCGTATATATATATGTTCGTGTGTGTGTGTGTGTGTGTGTGTGTGTGTGTGTGTGTGTGTGTGTGTGTGTATTTACCTAGTTGTATTATACGGGAAGGGAGCTATGCTCGTGGTGATCTGTCTTTGTATCTTTCAGCATCAATTTTTTTCTTAAAGTCTTGAATAGTGTTTGCACACAATGTTTCTTTGTCTAGTTTGTTCCAGGTATCTATCACTCTGTGTGGGAAGCTATTCTTTTTCAGATCTCTTCTGTAATTATCCTTTTTGAGTTTCTTTTCATGTCCTCTTGTTTTCCCATCGTACCATTTTTAAAAATCATTCTTATCTAAGATTTCCATTGTATTCTTTCTAAAAAAAAATTATTCTTTTTGGTACTGGGTGTCCATAGTGTTGCTGTGTATTCGAGTTTTGGTCTTATTAGTGTAGTTAAAAAAAAATATCATTTCCTCATCCAAATAGACAAATGCCATTTTTATTGACCTCAATAAATTGTAGCTTTCTCCGACTATTTTATTAATATGTTTATCCGG
>NC_134790.1:9164828-9184828 GCF_046742065.1 Oratosquilla oratoria
GAAAGACCCATCTAATTCAAAAGACATTAGTTAGACAAACACAATCATTCTATTGATTGTATGACGGTTTCAACCCAAACTATGGGGTCGCTATAGATCCCCACCACCTTCAAAGGGAGGCCCCAAACTAAAAATCAAGAAAAAAATAGCAAATACTAAAGATTCAACGACTCAAAAATTACTTCCAAAAGACTTAACTACTAAAGTATTGCTTAGGTGAAAGATCTGGTTGACAGAATTGTTGGAACCATTGTTTCTTATAGAACAAATTTGAGCATAAATACTAATGTGTTGAAGAAGTGAAGTGTTATAGACTTTGCGATCGAGTAATGTCCCTAGAGTCCTTTGTTCAGTCTAAACCTAATCTATTTTATCGAAACTTAGAACAAAAACTAGTTTCCATCGAAGGAACCTCATTTTGCCCTGAAGCAAGAAAAATTTGATGGAATCAAGACTGAAATTTGTAAAGGGGATTTTATTGGAGTAAAGGAGTTAATTGAATTTCTTCCTCACTCCCCTAATCATAAATTTCCTTCCCGTCGCATTTTCTTAAAATTCCATTACCGATTCTGTCAGAATCTACGAGTAGGTCACTACTTCATTTTTCTTTAACATGTCTCATTTTCTCGCCGCGTGTCGGAAGGTAATTTTATTCTTACTTCCGTCATCCTATTCGAAATTAAAAAAAAAAAAGGATTGCCTCTTGTTCATATACCTACTCTAGTCCCCCTGTGAGATCACAAATGTTCAAACTGTGAACTGCCATTTTCCAGATATAGCTGGTAATGCGGACTAATACTGTAGATTCGACAACCTTACCAAACTTTTTAATGAGTACATTTCTTGGACTCCCTGTTTATATATATATATATATATATATATATATATATATATATATATATATATATATATACATATATATATATATGTGTGTGTGTGTGTGTGTGTGTGTGTGTGTGTGTGTGTGTGTGTGTGTGTGTGTGTGTGTGTGTGTTTGTATGTGTATATATGTGTGTGTGTGTGTGTAAGAGAGAGGGAGAGAGAGAGAAAGACAGACAGACAGACAGACAGTCAATCAGACAGAGAGACAGACAGAAAGGCAGACAAAAGACAAAGTGTCAGACAGGCAGACGTATAGACAGATAACCCAAGTCCTTATAGACAAACGCTTGAAGTCACCATCACATGCAGTCCTATGCAGAAACTCAGCAACCCACTTACCCCAGCCACGAGGAGGTTGCCTACATCTTGGGAGAAATGTAATATCGCACGAATAAATATACAGGAAGAATATGTGAATGGAAATTTCTTCCTGGGCAAATATTGAGCTGGAAAGATTTGTATAACTGACCGTGAACCAAAATGTGGGCCCGAAAATGAAGTACCCCCAGAAACCAGTATTTCTTTTTCGAGACCTGTACACCTATGAATTGTGTAAAAAGCAATGCCAATTGTAGTTCGTTCTTAGAGTAGTAACGCTGGGGGTGAAGGAAATTAGAGCTTTGTCATAAAAAAGAAATTAGAGCTGTTTATAAATGATGCTCTCGGAAAGAGTAAATTTGCTGTCAAGTATTGAAAACAAACAGAAATCAAAAGATGATATGTCATGTGGCAGATATCTAAAATAAAGTGTTTTATATGAAATTCCATTGTTATACGCTGGGGTGAAATAAATTAGAGCTGTTTGTAAATGATGCTCTTAGAAAGAGTAAATTTGCTGTCAAGTATTGAAAACAAACAGAAATCAAAAGATGATATGTCATGTGGCAGATATCTAAAATGAAGTGTTATATATGAAATTCCATTGTTATACGCTGGGGTGAAAGAAATTAGAGCTGTTTATAAATTATGCTCTTAGAAAGAGTAAATTTGCTGTCAAGTATTGAAAACAAACAGAAATCAAAAGATGATATGTCATGTGGCAGATATCTAAAATAAAGTGTTTTATATGAAATTCCATTGTTATACGCTGGGGTGAAATAAATTAGAGCTGTTTATAAATGATGCTCTTAGAAAGAGTAAATTTGCTGTCAAGTATTGAAAACAAACAGAAATCGAAAGATGACATATCATGTGGCAGATATTCGAAATGAAGTGTTTATATGAAATTCCATTGTTATAGGACGAGAGACATAATAGAGTTTGGATATGGAAAATAAAAGGAGGGAATAATTTATAAGGTAAGAAATATTACAATGTTTTGTAAAAGTTTATAATTTATTTCATATTATTTGTTTTTATTTTGTTATCATTTGTCTGTTTTGATTTTCATTTAATATTAGTTATATGTCAATTCATTATTATTTACTATTTACCTGTTTGTTTATTATCTAACTATACCTATGCATTTATTTATGTATTTTATTTGTTATTTACATTATTATAGTTTTTATTTATTGATTTATTATTATGATTTTTTTCGCATCCGACCTAGATATGGACCAAAAGGTCTCCTGTCGGCATGCTCCGCCTTTGTAATCCTTTGTAATCCTTTGTTTATAAGAATGGATTAGTATTATTGCAAAACGTCTTAATTGTCGTAAAAGTGGGAAAATAACAGGATAGAGGTAGAAAACAAAGAGCTTACAGAGGAACTTTGAATAGATATAAAAAGTAAGGAGCTTACGTCAGGAGGCACTTAGCTGCTGGCTATGACTGCCGATTCTCAACTTTTCCTTTTCTTATCTATAGCCTCGGCTTGAGGTGTTTAATCATTTAGTACGTTAGTCCTCCCCAAAATAAATAAAGGTAGAAATAAATTCATAAATCGATAGATAGATAAATGTAAAATTTGTCATGTATCCAAAGTGGATTTCTTCACCTATCAGATTTTTTATGTATAGAAATGAAGTACAAAACTGCTTCTTGGACTCAGAGAACAGTTGGAACAAATTTTCTAAGAAATTAACGCAATTACTTCAGTGTTAAATGAGTAAAAAAAAAAGGAAATCGAAAGGAAAGAGGATAACGTTTTAAGGCAAATCTTACCTATGTACATGTTGCATGAATTCTGGGCCGGAAATGGTTTCCATCACAGTATTTGTGAAGGAAGATAAAACCTTACCCTAGGAATCAACCCGATACAACTACAACGTCACCTTTGCCCTTGGTGCCTTAAATTCGAAGAGCAACTGTCACAGTTACCCCGTTTCAAATCAGACTTGACTCGACCAAAAAGAAAAAAAAGAAAAAAAAAAGGGGGGGGGGAGAGGGCTCGGTAGGCTAGAGGTTAAAAGTCTGAGGGAAAAATACTGACAGCGGGAGTCTACAGGATGAACGCCCCCACGATGGCAGGAAGAGACAAAAGGCCAAGTAGACCCCACCCCTCCCTCCCCCCTCCCTCCCTCCCCCCCTCCCTCCCTCCCTCCCTCCCTCCCCCCTCCCTCCCCCCCTCCCTCCCTCCCTCCCTCCCTCCCTCCCTCCTTCCCCCGTCCGACGAGTGAAAATGGAGGTACAGGAATGAGCTTGTAGAAAAACGGGAAATTTATGGGAATGCCAGAGTGTAAAGAGGATTTGTTGGGTCTTGCGGTGGTTTGCCTTTCACAGCTTTAAGGCAAGAAAAACGAGACCTTTTTTTCTTCTTCTTCTTCTTCACAATGGTAAACTTTGCTTCGTATACATTTGCAATAATAACAGTCATATGTTTATTTATTCTATTTATTATTTTTCTATGTATGCATATATATACATGTATATAAATATTTACACACACACACATACACACACACACACACACACACACACACATATATATATATATATATATATATATATGTATATATATATATATATATATATATATGTATGTATATGCATGTATATATATATATATATATATATATATGTATATATGTATGATAAATGGATTCATATATTTTTATTTATCTATTTATATACTCTTTCATTAATTTTTCTATTTCCTACTAGTGTCTATTTAACAATTGACCTATTCATTAATCAACTAATTTGATTATTTATTTATTCATCTATTCATTCATCTGCCAATACATTTACTTATTCTTACTGAGCTCTACGTTTTTTATTTGTTTATTGACATATTCATTCATTTATGGGCTTATTTGATTACTTTTGTTCATATCTTTATCAATCTGTTCATTCATTTACTTATTGTTTATCTATTTGATTATTCATGTATTTATTTATTTGTTTTTTATTATCATTATTATTATTGTTATTGTTATTATTATTTTTATTATTATTGTCATTATTATTATTTTATTTATTTATGAATTTTATTTTATTTATTTATTTATTTTTATTTTTATCTTACTTTTTTATTCATTTATTTATTTATTTTTTATCTATTTATCTATTTATTTTTTGTGGCGTAATTAGAGGTGTGTTGGTTTCACACTCGCACAGTTGTGGGTTCGAATCCCGTCTTCTCTCCGTTTCCCAGTGGTGACTGCTACCTGCCCCAGCAGCCCAAGCGCATAATAGGGCAAAACTGACGGCTTCGACCGCAGGTATGCAACCAACTTCTTTTCGTAGGCTCCTGACTTTTATTTTCTTCTTCTTTAATCATTATGTTTATTAATTTTTGTCTCTTTATTTTCATTTACATATTTACGTGTCCAGTTTCCTATTCAGATTATTGTTCACTTATTAATTTCTTTATTTATCTATTTTTATATATCTATCTATTTGCGTTTATCTTTTATTGATTTATTCATTTACTTTTGTATATATTTATTTACCTACTTAATGTTATATATATTATCTATTTATGTCACTATGAATGTTTATATATTACTTTATCTATTCATTTATTTATCTATTTATTTTTCATTTATTCATTTATTTACTTATTTGCTTATATGTTGCTTTATTTATTCAATTATTTATTTATGATTATTCAGTTATTTATTTAGTTGTTTATGTATCTATTGAATCATTGTTAATTCAAATGTCGTTTTATTCATATTGTTCTTGTCCTTTTTTCACATTATCCTTCCTCCTGTTCATATTATTATAATTACTTTTATTCTATTTTGCAAAGTGTTAGGCTTTCATTACCCCCACTGCCTATTTAGATTTTGAATAGATCTTCAGTAGTTATTGGTCCTGGCTTTCAGAACGTCCGAAGACAAAAATGACGTCTTCAGGCTTAGCTAAACCCTTTTTATCATACACGAGTATTTTGTTACCTGCATCGTATTCTAAAGAAATATTTGAAACAGAATTCGGCCACGTTGCAATTATAAATTCATGTAAGATATGTTTTATGTATTACATAAAAACATACATCAAAAAGAGCAACAAACTGTTCAGTGGAATGTTGCTGGTAATTGGCATGTAAAAGTTGAATTACTTATTTTCAATTCAACGTTTTTATCAGGTGATTCTTGGGAGCACATGGTATGATTTTTTTACAAAGGATTACAAAGGCGGAGCATGCCGACAGGAGACCTTTTGGTCCATATCTAGGTCGGATGCGAAAAAACCCCATCATAACAATAAAATAATAGATAAAAACTATAATAATGTAAATAACAAATAAAATACATAAATAAATGCATAGGTATAGTTAAATAATAAACAAACAGGTAGAGAGTAAATAATAATAAATTGACATATAACTAATAATAAATGAAAACCAGACAGACAAATGATAACAAAACAAAAACAAATAATATAAAATAAATTATAATCATTACAGCATCTTGCTTAGGTGTTTATCTAAATGATTCTTAAAGCTTCGAACTGAACTACATTGCACTACCTGTGCAGGAAATTTATTCCATTCATTAACTACACGGTTGGCAAAGTTGTTTCTACCTACTTCCAAATATTTTCATGTTCATTACTTTGGCTACCTCCCTTGTAAGGGGACCCTCGGTATATGCATGTATGTATTTTCTTTACTTGTTCAAGTAAAAATTACGTAACTCTCTTTGCACTGCTGTACGCTCAACGATTTTGTAAAAGAGTGCCCGACCTCACCTGACGTGAATATTTACAGAGGACAAAAGTCAAGTCAAAAAATGTGTTTACTGGATTTATAAATTTGTTTTTGAATATTCACATATGTTTTGAAATATCCAGAGAGTCGTTTTAAACTGAATTCCACTCCTTTTTTACCACAGATTCGTACCTTCGTGCAAACGTGTCCAGCAACTAGTAAAAACATAAACCCCAACATGTGCAGAGAGGAGAGCATTGTATTCCTGTCACGGCCAGAAGTGTTAATCATTTAAGACTCTGAGATCCCTCACTGCTGAATCAAATCGTCTTTTCATAATCAGAACACGGTTCCCGAAGTAGCTTCTTGGATTTTATTTAGTAAAGGAGATAGTGGCAGAGCCTTTAAACCTAAGAGATCCCTTTAAGAGGAACAGAAAAAACTTAGTCTTAACCAGAAGCTCTCGACCTTTTCTTTATTTCACTTATGTAATTATTTTCTTTTAATCTGGAGACAATTTCAACATTAAATAGAATATTGAGGTATCTACTAACTACTAATTGATTTTGGATTGTGGACCCCTGGAGTTTCCGTGAACTCAAGATGAAAAATCACTGATGGAAACGAAGTCATTAACGTGCGTATTGAGTTTTAGCAGTTAACTTCTGCAAAACGTTTCTATATGTCGGTCATGCTGCGTTTTTTTTTTCTTCTTTTTTTTTTTTTTGACTGAGGGAGACGGTGGTCTGCAGATCCCAAATTTAATTAATTTGTGGCGGTAATTGTCTTTGAATTCCGAAAGCGCAGAGTTGATCAGCACCCCGGGTGGAACGAATTTTTGTCACTGGCTTCAAGTTTGCTTTTCGAAAATAATGGAACCTCATATCCGAACTTCTCGTCCTTTCGGACATAAGTCATTAGCAGCCATTTCAACTAGTAATTTCATTGATGTTATATTTCATTACGTGGCCATTTCACTGACATGACAATTGTTTTATTTTAGTTATTTGTACATATATACATACATATACCAAGGCTTTTTTCCCCCTTACCAAGGGGTAGCCAAAAAGGACAAGGCACAAAAACCCTTGTTGCTATACTGTACCATTTCTCTGAGTATTTTCCTTTTCTATGGTGGGGGAATTCCCTGTGGTGGGGGAAAAGAATACTGCCACCAAGTATTCCCACTTGGATCGTAAGAGGCGAAAAAAAAGGGACGGGGATTGGGACTAGGCATCCCTTTCCCTGTAGCCCTACAGGGCACATTCCTAGAAAAAAAGGCAGAGGCATAGTTATTTGTAAAACAGAATATTACTTATATTTTGCTTTCCAGATATTTTGTAATAACTCCAAGATCCAGCCGTGTCGCCGGGTACTAATTAGTCTATTACATTGTGTATATGTTCTCCCATCGAAGCTTTAAAAATCATTTAGATAAACACCTAAGCAAGATGCTGTAATGATTATTATTTATTTTATATTATTTGTTTTTGTTTTGTTATCATTTGTTTGTTTGATTCTCATTTATCATTAGTTATATGTCAATTTATTATTATTTACTATTTACCTGTTTGTTTATTATTTGACTATACCTATGCATTTATTCATGTATTTTATTTGATATTTACATTATCAGTTTTTATTTATTCATTTATTCTTATAATGATTTTTTCCCATCCGACCTAGATATGGACCAAAAGGTTTCCTGTCGGCATGCTCCGCCTTTGTAATCCTTTGTAATTTCCACTCATGTTAATGTCTTCTCCATACTTTTAAGAGTTTTCGCATATTGTATTCGTTGATCTCGCCAATGTGTATGTGGCGTGTGTGTGCGTGTGTGTGTGTGTGTAGGTGTAGGTATGAGTTTGAGTGTATATAAATGTGGGGTTGCGTGTGTTTTGACCAAGGTATTTGCAAGAACAATAAAAAAAGGCCAAGCCAAGGTACAAAGGCAAAAATTCCGTAGAGGGTCGGTTGCTCCATAGATCAAAGAACTGAGAGGACTCGAACCCGAAGTTAGGTGCCAATGTAGGGAAATGTCTTAAAATTATTAAAAAAAAAAAAAAAAAAAAAAAAAAAGGGTCCAAAGTCGTAGGCAGTTGGAAAAGTATTAAGAAGAAGAGAGACTCAGAACATCCCACAGAAAGAATAGAAGGACAAGGCATGCTGGTTGATTCGCCAGAGGTAATTGTACAAGAAAAAGATGAGATGTTTGAGAAAACCTAGCGCCGCTTGGGCTTGTCAGGAGAAATGCTGTGACATACAGGGAGAGACTGAAATTCTTACTGAAGAAAAGAAGCATTGATAGGGATGGAAGGCGCTGGACTCTTCCTTGTTTCGGACAACTAATTGACGTGAGTCATTTCATATATGAAATACATGTTCAATACAAGGAACAATGAACCCCTTGTTAGGGTCAACAGCGGAGTAATTGTAAACGAAATACAGATAAACTAGTTACATTGAATGTGCTTAGATAATAGGTTAAATGTAAGTGCTACAGTTGTTTATGGTGTCACAGTTGTGCTACAGTGGTTTATGGTGTGTAATAAAGGAAAACGAGATAGCTCGGAATAAGACTGCATTGGGTGGACAGAGGAAAGTATTGAGGTTTGGTGGTGTTAAATGACATTGGCTTTTCTCTTCCGTAATCAGATACGACAATTCAGAAGTCTCGTTTTCTTCAGAGATCCTTTTAGAAGAATAGAGCTCGCTTTGAGAAGGACATCAAGAGAAGTTTTTTTTTCTAACGTAGAATAGTGTCATGAGTATGAAAGTATAGTGGAGAAGATTGCGTTCAAATGAGTAATCTATTAATAAGAAGAAAAGAGTAGATGATAGAACAGAATCCTCAGGGGTGAAGGACTACAACAGCGCCTATAAAACCGTCTGAAATAAGAAGTAAAGAGGAAAATAGGTACAGTATAAAAGTAGATTAGAAATTAATGATATTTGCTAGGATCTGTAGCATGCCTGTCTCATAAAAGTATCTACATATGACCAAGAATTAGAAAGTAACACACATATATATATATATACATATATATATATATATATATATATATATGTATATATATGTATATATATGTATATATATGTATATATATATGTATATATATGTATATATATATATATATATATATATGTACATGTAAATATGTATATGTATATATATATGTATATATATATATACATATATATATAATATATACATATATATATATATATATATATATACATATATATATTCATATATGAATGTATGTATATATGAATGTATGTATGTATACTACTTTAATCTCACATTTAATCAGATACGTCATGACCCGAGTGATGTTTTATAGTATTCCTACTAATAATAGCTTTAAACACTTTAACTAAGTCGGAAATTAAGTCTATAGGATCGCAGTACAGTGCTAAGAGCTATCACTTTTCTTTGAAATAGGCTGAGTCTAGGCTTGTTTCAGGCATAGAAAATACGAGCAAGTTGACAGACTAGAGATGGGTCAATTTGCATGCGCAGGGAGTCGGCACGGAAACACAATTTTTTTTAAGAAAGCTAGGCGGCGCTTCAGCCGGACCGTAAACTTTCTTAGTGCCAATGCCAGATTAGTGCCAATACCAGTTAACAGAAATCCTTCAAAGAAATTCGGTTGAAAGATACGAATAAGTCAAGGAAGTAAGCTTTCTTAGTGTTATTGCCAGATGGAGCAGTTAACAGAAATCCTTCTGAGAAATTCGGTTGAAAGATATGAGTAAGTCAAGGACGTAAGCTTTCTTAGTGTCATTGCCAGATGGAGCAGTTAACAGAAATCCTTCAGAGAAATTCGGTTGAAAGATACGAATAAGTCAAGGAAGTAAGTCATCTTAGTGTCATTGTCAGATGGAGCAGTTAACAGAAATCCTTCAGAGAAATTCGGTTGAAAGATATGAGTAAGTCAAAGGAGCTTTCTTAGTGTCATTGCCAGATGGAACAGTTAACAGAAATCCTTCAAAGGAATTGGGTTTGAAGACACGAGGAAGTCAAAGGGACCAGTGGAGGTAGGAAGAACGCCGCTTTCGTGCAAAACAGTTTCTGGTAGAATCTTGTGTAACGAGTCCAGCTTTTTCAGAGGAAGATACAATAACACTCCCGCTGTTGTGAAAGAGAAGAGGTATAAAGGAAGATGATTGTGCTAGGTCAACAAGAACACGTTATAATTACTGTAGCTTAACCTGACACAGCTTTTGTGTCTGAACCTTTTTATTTGAGGGCACGAACAAAAGAAGAAATCAAACCCGCATTAAAAAAGAATCACTATTCGCTTTCAAGGTGCAAGGTTTCCAGTAGCCTCATAGAAAAATATGCCAAACTAAGATATCAAGTACATTAGTTAAAAAAGAAAGCTATTTATACATTCTAGTTCGAAAAAGTTCGGCTTCGATAACCATTAGCGAAAGCCTCTGAAAAAAAGTTACACCTTTTGTGGTGTTTGTGGTAGTGGTCGTCGATGTCATCCTTGTCACCATTGCAGGTCCCACGTAATCATCGTTTTTTTATTTTTTTTTTTATTTTTTTTTTTTTTTTTTTTTTTTTTTTTTTTTTTTTTTTTTTTTCTCTATCAGCCGTCCTTCTCGTCAATCTTATCACGGTCGTTAATGATCCCTGGAACCACTAACACCATCAACGTCATCATCATCGGCGTCGTCATTATTATCATCGTCATGATGTCGTCGTCATCATCGTCGTCGACATCGTCTATGCTGCCGTCATTGCCTTGGCCATCGGCATCGCTGTGGTCGTATTCGTTGTCGTCAACATTCTCGTCCCATTGTTGTCAGAGACATTGTTTTATTTCTTCATTTTCACCTTGTCTTCCTTGTACCCTTTCTCCTCCTCATATCTTTACAGGTAGATTTTTTTTCCTTCATAAATGTGTTCTACCTACATCCATCTTCGATTCTTTTCTTATTTCATCACCTCTTTCTCTCATTATTTTCTCTAAATTTTCCCTTCCCTTTCATTCGTTAGAATTTTTTCCTTTAATGTTATTTGCATTACGTTTTTCTTTTTATCACTAACTTTTCGTTCCTTTATCCTTTTCCTCCATTTCTTTATCTCCCAGCCTCTCTTTTCCTCCATTTCTTTATCTCCCAGCCTCTCTTTTCCTCCATTTCTTTATCTCCCAGCCTCTCTTTGTCCCTCCCTCATTTCTTCTTCCATTTCCGTCCATTTTTTCCTTCTTCAATTCCCCGAATAATGCACAACTCTTCTCTTTCTCTTTCTTTCATTTGCCTCCAAATTTCCTCTCAACCTTCTCCTTTCACTTCTCCTTTTCTCTCTTTTTCTTTGTCTACCTCTCTCTCTCCTTCCTTCGTTCCTCTCCTTCTTTCCTCTCCATCCCTACTCTTCCATTTCTATTCCTTCTCCCTCTTCTTTTTTTCTTTCTTTGCCTTCTTCCTCTCCACCTAATCCCTTTTCTCATCATCCCTCCACCTTCATTTCCTTCCCACTTCCCTCCTCTACCCTTCCCTCCTCTTCCTCTTCCCTCCTCTTCCTCTTCCCTCCTCTTCCTCTTCCCTCCTCTTTCTCGTCCCTCCTCTTCCTCTTCCCTCCTCTTCCTCTTCCCTCCTCTTCCTCTTCCCTCCTCTTCCTCTTCCCTCCTCTTCCTCTTCCCTCCTCTTCCTCTTCCCTCCTCTTTCTCTTCCCTCCTCTTCCTCTTCCCTCCTCTTTCTCGTCCCTCCTCTTCCTCGTCCCTCCTCTTCCTCTTCCCTTCTCTTCCTCGTCCCTCCTCTTCCTCTTCCCTCCTCTTTTTCGTCCCTCCTCTTCCTCTTCCCTTCTCTTCCTTGTCTTTCCTCTTCCTCTTCCCTCCTCTTCCTTCATCTTCCTCTTCCCTCCTCTTCCTCTTCCCTCCTCTTCCTCTTCCCTCCTCTTTTTGTCCCTCCTCTTCCTCTTCCCTTCTCTTCCTCGTCCTTCCTCTCCCTCTTCCCTCCTCTTCCTTCATATTCCTCTTCCTCTTTCCTCTTCTTTCTCCTCCCTCCTCTTCCTCTTCCCTCCTCTTCCTCTTCCCTCCTCTTTCCTCCTCTTCCTCTTCCTCTTCCCTCCTCTTCCTCGTTCCTCTTTCCTCCTGCTGTGTCGGCACGCTCCCGTCTGGGAACCATTTGGTGTTCCTAGTCTCCTAATTACTGCATCTCAACTTTAAGGTTAAGTTAAGTTTAGTTTCCACTATACGCGAGTTCAGATTAGGAATTTAGTCTGTTTTCGTAAAACGGGGCGAGGGTCCAAGCTCGTAATCATGACTTCAACTTCTTGGCTACAATGACACGATTCGAATTTGTCCGGAGGTGAATGTGGTTCTTCGATCGCGAGAGGTGGAGGAATCAAGTGGAGTCGAATCAATAGACCAAAATGGTGGTGGACTCGGATTTGGTGTCCACTCCACATAAAAAAAAAAAAAAAAAAAAAAAAAATTGCTTTTCCCTCGAAAAATGCTGACAGTATTACGTCCCCCCCCCTTCATTTGGCCTTTTGTTGACTGAGCACAATGTGGTACATGAAAACTCACTGTTGGTCGGAATCTTCAAATTTCAATTCACCGCAAGAAACTAAGAAATAGTGGAAAATGCTTGCCGTCCCGCTGAGCTCAAAAATACGCGGAATTTTAGAGTGTGATTATGCTGTAGTGTGTGTGTGTGTGTGTGTGTGTGTGTGTGTGTGTGTGTGTGTGTGTGTGTGTGTGTGCGCTCGCGATTCACCGCCTCCATGGTCTTGGATCACGTGTTGCACTCGTGATCGACAGTTATTAGCCACCCGGATGAGAGCTCAGAGCTCGTATATGACCGAACTATGGGTAATACTGTTACCTTACACGCACACACACACCTCGACTCCCAGCCTGAGAGAGTTGAAGTAACAAACCGCAGCGCAGCGATACTGAAATTATTTCAGCCCTGTGTGTGTGTGTGTGTGTGTGTGTGTGTGTGTGTGTGTGTGTGTGTGTGTGTGTGTGTGTGTGTGTGTGTGTGTCTATGATTCACCAACATGGTCTTTGGATCACGTGTTGGACTCGTGATTGGCAGCTATTTCCCTCCCGAAAGAGAGCTCAGAGCTCATATGATCGATCTATTGGTAATGCTGCGACCTTACACGCACACACACACCCAACTCCCCGCACACGAGAGTTGAAGTAACGACTCCAAGCGCAGCGATACTGAAATTATTTCAGCCCTTGGCAGGATTCGAACCCAGACCGCCGTAGTAACAGTCGGAGACTCTACCAACTGCGCCACTGAGTCGTGTGTGTGTGTGTGTGTGTGTGTGTGTGTGTGTGTGTGTGTGTGTGTGTGTGTGTGTGTGTGTGTGTGTGTGTGTGTGTGTGTGTGTGTGTGTATGTGTGTGTATGCGTGTACATTTGTGTGTGTGTGCGTATGTGTGTTTATTTGTTTGTGTATGTGTGTGCGTGGAAGTCTATAAAGATACTCGCCACTATCACTTGTCCAGAATGATTAGATGAAAAACGAAGGAGCTCATTGTTGCAAAGACGAATAGCTAAAACCACCAAAAATGTGTCAGTATTATCTTACAACTCTAAATACTTTGCAATCGACTTTAATAAAAATAATTTCAATTTCGCAAATATTATGTAGATCCGAACGACAAACACATCTGCTGGAGAGAAAAAACATCTAATTGCCTTTGTCGGATCACTTACATAACAAATATGCTCATAAATTGCCTGAAAAAAAAAAGATTATTCTAAATGAAAACTTGTAGTATTACGAAGGTAAGTGAAAAATCAATTTCATTTCTGAATATTTAGAATGTTGAATAAAAATAGACATCTTATGAGGAAAAGGTTATACTAATAATAAATTCTTTATACAACCGAGGAGTATTCACATAGTGTATTCCCTGACTAGATGATGAAAAATAAGCATATTGGACAAAAAATTTTTTTAGCTGAAATCTTAGTCAAATAATACAAATAGGTAAAACTTTTCGACTTGATTTCCTAGATTTCTTATACCATAATTGGAAAGAACTAGAAAAATTACTATTACATGGTTCATTAAATTACTACAGGACGACAGCAATTTTTCAATTGTGTGAATGCGTTATCAGTGTATTGAATCTTACTTTTCACTGACCATACATAGCTTAAAATTCATATGTGATTCCACCTAGTGCTACATCATCTTATTATCCAATTATCATACTTAGGTATAAATTCATGCACGTTTAGAGCTTAGGCTATATCGCTTTCTAAAGTATTCCAGGTACTTATACAGTTGTATGGAATAGCGTATTCCTTCACAGCCTTTACGTGTGTGTGTGTGTGTGTGTGTGTGTGTGTGTGTGTGTGTGTGTGTTTGTGTGTGTGTGTGTGTGTGTGTGTGTTTGTGTGTGTGTGTTTGTGTGTGTGTGTTTGTGTGTTTGTGTGTGTGTGTTTGTGTGTGTGTGTTTGTGTGTGTGTGTTTGTGTGTGTGTGTTTGTGTGTGTGTGTTTGTGTGTGTGTGTTTGTGTGTGTGTGTGTGTTTGTGTGTGTGTGTGTGTGTGTGTGTGTGTGTGTGTCTGTAAAATAATAATATAATAATGATGATGATGATAATGATGATGATGATAGTGATGATAGTAATGATGATGATAATGATGATAATAATGATGATGATGATGATGATGATGATATACGGTTTATTAGGTATAGCAGCATTACTGCTGAAAATATACATCCTACAAGATAATAACATTGTAAAAGTATGACAGTGAAAAGATATTGTGCGTGTGTGTGTGTGTGTATGTGTGAGTATGCGTACGCGCGCGAAACCTCCTCAGGAAGAGGTTCATAATGTATATCGAGTCTGTTTTCACCAAAGCGCGAAAAAGCGTGGGAAGAGTTCTTTCCCACACCATCTGGCAATGCAATAAACATTCTGACGTGGTGGCTCCCTTGCAACACAATTCGAAGCTTTGAAATTGCTCTGCACAAACACCTAAGCAAGATATTGTATCTCCCTCCCCCACTTCTCTTCAGCCGACATCGTTATGTACCAGGGCGGTTCCTTATGATTAACATCCGTATTCTTAAACGAATTTCCAGAGCCTGGAAAGATACACTGTGCAGGTTGGCAGCGTTGTGTTCAGAGGAAATACAGACCGTAACTGTTTCAGCGTTTGCTTTGGGACCCGAAATTTCCTTCAAGAATTTGACCTTAAGTCTTATAGTCTATGTGGAATTGCGTGGCATGGGACGGGGATGGGTGGGGGGTGAGGGTGACATTGAGAAAAAAAACTATCGTAACACAAGAAACTGCGTGGACTAAGCAATCCAAAACAAGTTAGGGACCCGAACCAAACGAAAGGGAATCCGAGCACGAGACGAAGAACAGCGAAGGAGGAGAAAAAAAAACGAAAACGAATTGAACCTGTAAGTTTGGGATCCACAAAAATGTATGACAAGAAACAATGAGCACCGAAGTTCGGGAAGATAAACGGCAACAGAGAGAAGAGTTAATAGAGTAACGAAAGAATTCAATTGTATTCCGTTTGCATAATTACAGAACAGCGAGGTCAAGAATTTAAGAGCAGGACCAGGCTAATGAAAAAAAAAAAAAAAACATTGTTTGCGATGCAAATGTTTTAACTTCAAGTGTCATGGATTCTAGATTAGCATGCTAATGAGAAACGTGGGGAGGAATTGGACAATGAATTCATTCCCGACACCAAACGCTGCCTGGCCCCTCACGTACTCCCCGATACACAATACCGTCAACCAGGTGAAGACGCTTCCTTAATTAACGCAACTAACTTGACGTGCAAATGTTAATATGTAAACCCTCGATATACCGGACGATGTGGGGACAGGGGTCTGTCGTTATATCCGAAGATCCGATATAACCGAGGATCCGTTATATCCGATGGATATACCGGACGATGTGGGGACAGGGGTCTGTCGTTATATCCGAAGGTCCGATATAACCGAGGATCCGTTATATCCGATGGATATACCGGACGATGTGGGGGACAGGGGTCTGTCGTTATATCCGAAGATCCGATATAACCGAGGATCCGTTATATCCGATGGATATACCGGACGATGTGGGGACAGGGGTCTGTCGTTATATCCGAAGATCCGATATAACCGAGGATCCGTTATATCCGATGGATATACCGGACGATGTGGGGACAGGGGTCTGTCGTTATATCTGAAGATCCGATATAACCGAGGATCCGTTATATCCGATGGATATACCGGACGATGTGGGGGACAGGGGTCTGTCGTTATATCCGAAGATCCGATATAACCGAGGATCCGTTATATCCGGTGGATATATCGGACGATGTGGGGACAGGGGTCTGTCGTTATATCCGAAGATCCGATATAACCGAGGATCCGTTATATCCGATGGATATACCGGACGATGTGGGGACAGGGGTCTGTCGTTATATCCGAAGATCCGATATAACCGAGGATCCGTTATATCCGATGGAAATACCGGACAGGTCCGTTATATCTCGAAGTTTGTCCGCTATTATGAATTAGTAGGATTAGAAATTACTGTAGAGCTCGGGCAGTCAGAACACGTAATATTCACCGTCAGCCTTTCTTTGAAGACCACAACAGAGACTGTCTATACACAAGATGGATTCGATACCAAAGAAGGAAAAGCTACAGACCTTTGTGCCTGCCCTCAAGTAATGGTAATAATCAAACCACACCATAAACTTTTGTATTACAAAAACAAAAGGATTACAAAGGTGGAGCATGCTGACTGGAGACCTTTTGGTCCATAACTTGGTCGGATACAAAAAATATATACATAATAATGATAAATAAATAAATTAATAAAATTATAATGATATAAATGATAATAAATAGAATAAATAAATAAATGCATTGGTATAGTTAAATTATAAACAAACAGGTAAATAGTAGATAATGATAAATTGACAGATAACTAATAACAAATGAAAAGCTAGCAAATAATAATAATCAGACAAACAATAACAAACAAATAAACAAATAATATAGGATAAATTACAGGCACTACAGCATCTTCCTTAGGTGTTTATCTAAACGAATCTTAAAGCTTCGACCTGAACTAAGTTTCACTGCCTCTACAGGAAGTTTATTCCATTCATTAACTACACGATTGGCGAAGTTGTTTCTACCCACTTCCAAATTAAATCTATTTCCTGACAGTTTCAGACCATTATTTCTTGTCGGATTCTCATTCAGTGTGAAAATGTTGTCACTTTTGATGTTTTCAATTCCCTTTAGGATCTGAAAGACCTGTATCAAGTCACCTCTGAGTCTAAAGCAAATAAAATCCCGCCGCATAGATAATGTAATACACTCATAAGTTTTATCGATAGCCATACCAATTATATTTGGGACAGGAGCATCATGAACAACAGCTGTGGAAAGCAATGACAACAGCTGTTGCAATACCAATATGATTATTGGTCCGTGAGCCACACTGGATATCGGTAACATCTGAGATGGCAAAACTTCACTGGTACCAGCTGTTGGAAGGGCGCGTATGCGCCCATTTTCAGATGACCTTTCCCTCCTGTATTCTTGTGTGGATATAATGTGGATCATATATGAAATGTAATATGACACCATGTTTATTCCCATGAAGACTAACACAACACAAATATGTCCAAAGTTTCTTCCCAGAGATTTCAATTAGAGACCTTAAGACTGGTTGTTTACCACTATATGACTGATTTTCCACTAAGTGAAAAATAAATAAATGAATAAATATTTGTTTATTAACATATAGTATATATACTATTTATATATATATACATATATGTATATATATATATATATATATATATATATATATATATACATGATATATTATATTAAAATTGTATTACATTGTATCATATTACATTACATTATATTAAAATTATATTACATTATTACATTATTACATTACATTACATTATATTACATTATATTATGTTATATTATATTATATTGATATTATATTATATTATGTTACATTATATCATATTATATTATATTGTATCATATTATATTATACTAATTATATTATATATTATATTATATTATACTATATTATATTATATTATATTATATATGTACTATTTATTTATCAGTATTACCACTATATGACTGATTTTCCACTAAGTGGAAAATAAATAAATTAATAAATATTTGTTTATTAACATATAGTATATATACTATACATATGTATATATATATATATATATATATATATTTATATATATATATATATATATATATATACATGATATATTATATTAGAATTATATTACATTGTATCATATTACATTACATTATATTAGAATTATATTACATTATATCATATTACATTACATTACATTATATTACATTATATTATGTTATATTATATTATATTGTATTATATTATCTTATATTATATCATATCATATTATACTCGTATTATACTATATTGTATTATATTATGTTATATTATATTATATTATATTATATTATATTATATAGTATTATATTATATTATATATGTACTATTTATTTATTAGTATTTAGTATATAGTGACAATATTAATTTTCACTAGACTAATCCAAAGCACACTACTACAATAGAATTTGCCACCTTCAGTGTTAATAATGATTCTATTTTTTGTGTTAAATCCATGGACTATAGTCCTTTGGAAAGATAGGTACCACAACAGGAGTAAAAATTCGTGCTCTAAGTTTTATTTTTGCAAAAAGAATTAACAAGTAAAAAGAAAGAATGAGGTACATGTGTTAGATAGCACACAACTGTACGGTAATTGACATACAATACCAACAATGATAATCTTACCATGAATGTTATGAGCATAAGGAACAGTAACAAAGCCCATAGCAATATTATTGAATAACTTATTTATGTATTTATTTATTTATTTATTTACTCATTTATTTAATATTTATTTGTTCATTTATTTGTTTTATTTATTCATTATATGTATTTATCTATATACTTATTTATAGTTGTTTATTTATTTTCATTTATTTATTTATGTACTTATTCACATATATTTATTCATTTGTTTATTTACTTATATGTTTATCTAATATTTGTTTATTTATTTTTATTTATTTATTTGTTTATTTATTATTTATTTCTTTATTTCTTTGTTTTAATTTATTGTATTTGCTTATTTTTATTTATTTATTTATATGCTTATTTATATTTGTTTATTTACTTTTATTTATCTATGTATTTATTTATATATTTATTCATTTATATATTTATTTATATGTTTACTTATGTTTATTTATTCATTTATTTATTTATCTATTTATTTATTTATTTATTTATCTATTTATCTATTTATTATTTATCTATTCGTTCTGGGCGACGTAAACAATTCCAGAAGACATGGTGCTACTTTGGTGCAAGAATGAAAATAACTTTGGTAGAGTAAACGTCATTTGCCATCTCCAAACACAAACAACGAAACTTGGTAACATTGGCAACGACGGTAACATCTGCTGTGGCTAAAAAAAAAAAAAAAAAAAAAAATACAGTAGTACTATCAGAAAGCATATAGTTACTATAAACCCTTTTTAAGCTTCGGTTGTATATCTTATTGAATAATGTTGCCTATCGTTAGTCAGATGTTACAAAAGTCGTCAAAAGGCCAAATGAGTTCATCAACGCAGCCTTATTTTAATTAAACTGTGATCTTAATTCAAGCCAAACAATACCATCTGGCTTTTGCAAAAACTATATCAAAAGGGTCAAGGGGTCAGTGAATGTAAATAGGAACGACTCTAACAAAGACAGATTCATTGCAAAGAAAATTATTTCGTTTGATATCGTTTGGAATGTGATAAACGTAGACATTGTGAAAAACAAAAGCGTAACAGATCCACTTAAGTAGCTTGATGGTCGTTTTTTCCTATGAGGTCCTCAAAAAGATTTTTTGTTTTTTGTTTTATGTTTTCATTGAACGCACTTCAGCGTACACCCAAAACTAACGCATGACATGTCGGAACTACGTGAGTATATATTTCGTTGATAAATATTTTACGCATTTCGTTATGCAGTAGGCAACAGTTTCCGA
>NC_134790.1:9192328-9194828 GCF_046742065.1 Oratosquilla oratoria
ACCGCTAGGTAGATAAAAGAAAAACAAATGGTATTTTCAACAGCAGAATGATAAAAGAAAAAGAAAAAAAAACATGTGGATTATTAGAAAAACTACCTCACTAATCCCAGGATCCATGAGCTGGGTAGCAGGTATTGGCCCACTGATGTTGTATTTCGGTTTTTATTTTATAACTTTGTGATTCTTGAAGTGTGTTCATGTTGTCAGTAATTACACGAATCATGAAATTAATTTCTATAATGTGCCTAGTCAAAACTGACTTAATTGTTACATTTTATTTGTGAATAATTCCAATCAATTCAGTGTTTTTTCTATTACATGCACATCTATCATACATATATGTTTCAATTTCTTATTCATTTACCAAAATGAGCAACATGATATTTGTTACAACCCTTACGATGCAAGATATAAACACACTCGTTACGATCAGGAGTTTCTAATACGGTTCTTAGTAGTCTTTAGGTTCAGAAAAAAAACTTTAAAGTTGAAATTCTCGAGCATAAGACGAAAGCTGGCAAAATTTTCGTGAAATAAGAAAACAAGATTTTATTTTTAACCAGTATCTCTTGTTCTTTTCATGATGGCGTCTTTTTTATTATATCTGGGGAAATATCTACAAAGTGCTTCGAATATTTCAAGATTAAGGCAATATCAGATGTTCTTATGAGCCATTACTCGGAAATTCAGACTAAAATAATTAAAATGATTCGAAGAATATGAACGAAAATATTGAATGTTAAGTTCACTAATGATGTGATGAATACAAGAGAACCTGATTATAAGGAGACGAAGAAAAATGACCTAAAACATCAGATTTCAGAATTCTTGTGCTGCGGCGTGTGAATAAGTCCACAAAAACCCAAGGATGTGCTTGATAACAATGATGAATTTGACGAAGTTCAGAGCCTAAGAGGGGGTTTAGACGGTCTGACGGCTCGTCGAACGAGGCTCGACAGGCACGTGTTTAAAGTGATGTGTGAACGTGTGAACGGGGTATCTGGTTGTCGAACACGTTGGTTAAACCCCAAATACCCCGTGTAAACCCCCTCTAAACGAGTCTCGCAGTTTCCTAATTGTGGGTTCGAGTTCTTTACTTCTCTCCGATTTACAGCAATCACTGTTACTTACGCCTACAATCCTGAAAGCACATAGGGCAAAGGTGACTCGTTCGGCAGCCCCTAAGTGTCTCCCGGGGTTTGCTCTACACTCTCAGAAGGGCCGATGTTGAGTGTCCCAATTGCCGCGAATCTGTACAAATCAAAGTATTACACTTTACATGCGCCCAAACACTCGTGTGTGTGTGTGTGTGTGTGTGTGTGTGTGTGTGTGTGTGTGTGTGTGTAATTTTTGTGAGTGAAAGTATGCGCGCGCGCGTGTTTGTATGAGTTTGTGTGTGTGTGTGTGTGTGTGTGTGTGTGTGTGTGTGTGTGTGTGTGTGTGTGTGTGTGTGTTTTCATGTGTATGTATGTTTTTTGTATCTGCGTGTGTGTTTGTGCGTCTGTGTATTTATTTATATACTGTGCGTTTGAACGTGCAGGCGACAAAGAAAGAAACAGAACGAACGTTCTACATTGTGGGTGGGTGTTCCTGTACGTGGTGTTTGTGTATAAAGCTATTTTTATGTCCCTTTATACAAAATTTGGTCAAGCAACTGACCTGCAAAGCGAACGAGGTCAGCCTACCTTGCACAAAGCACGCAAAATACGGTCACTGTTCCGCGCATGGAAGACGCATTGCGCACTCTGCGTACAAAACGTTTGCAGGACTCTTCGCTTTGGAAAACGTTTTATGAAATTTTTCTCCACAGACACACAGTCAGCGAACGGACTGAGGCCCAATATAAACATTTTCGTGAAATATGTTGGGAATTAGTATTGATTTCCATCGTGATTCGCAAATTTGAGTAACCTAGAAATAGCTTCAAAGTGTAGATTTGAGAACAATGCCCACTCTTCTTCCTCTTTGGTAACGTTTACCAAGAACAAAAAAAATAATTTGAAGCAAAGACAAAACTACATTCGTCTAAAATGTTTAATACAAACCGATTCGAAAATAGAACATTTTATATAGAATTTTACGTTCATCAGCCATAAGTAACTATGTATTCGATATGATAAAATCAGGGAAAATAACGAACCAATTACAAAATTCTTCCTACACATGAGCTTCAATTCCCCGAGCAAGGAACGAGAATGACAGGAAGAAGGTTATTACCATTTTTATTTCTTTTTTTTTCATTTTTCTTTTTCTCTTCTATTATCGTTCTTTTTTCTATTAACGTTTTTGCACATTTTTTTAAACAATTCAGGAGCAGACAATGAAACGTCAGAGCAGCAAACTAATCACTTCCTTCATTATGAATTCCGTTGTCATTTGCTTCGTCCTATCCAAGATTTTAGTTTTAGTACAAAAACCCCCCAGAGGAAAAATAGAATTTCAAAAATAGCTTGGCCCGGCTTTATGCAACTCCTGTCCCAAAATTCCTGTCTCGTAATGA
>NC_134790.1:9199828-9202328 GCF_046742065.1 Oratosquilla oratoria
TGCATCTTAAGAAGAGTCCAGAGGTGAGACAAAGGAGAATGCAGCTCCTGGGGAAACTTAGAGGATGGAGGATGAGGAGGAAGCCTCCAGGAGGGAGAGGAAGGGTTAGGAGGCGTAATGCAGGAAGCGTGGTTTTGTGGAGAAAGGGAGAGAGGCGTCCTGAAGCAGGACGAGTTAGGAGGTTTGAAAGAGACGGTGACAAAATGTGTCCTTTTTCCTCCATTACTATGAGGGACCAGATATGATGATTCTTTGGATTGTATGACTTTAACTCTGGATTTCTCTGTGAATAACCAAATGTTTTCTTCAAGAGTGAGGCAGGCCCGACCTGAGGGTAGTTTTGGAAATACAAGATCCCGTTTTCTAAGTTGATGCTCACTGATCCAACTAGAAAGAATTGTCAGACATTTGACACGAAGTTTAACCAGTTCGCCAAGACATTCAAGACGTTAACTCCTTTAATTAAAGGACGAATCCCAGACTTGAGGTCTTTCTCAGCCTTTTGTCAGAATAGAATAGTCTCGTGACTGTTAGCAGATAAGTTGTAGATCGCTTTACCGTGAAAGAGGAGTTGAGGATACACAAAGGCATTGTTTTCTTGGGATGAAAAAAGAATCTCATTAAGAGGAAAAGGAAGGAGATTATGTGAGAAAAAGAATAGCTGTTACCAAAGACTAATGTGCTTGAATAGCCAGGACAAGAGGCAGTCACTAGTATCTTATGAAAATGAAACTGAAGTTTCTGTAATTACAAAGCTGGACAAAGCTGGACACAACGTAGCGGTACTCACGAAGCCAAAGGGAAATAAAGAGGTAATTACTAAGGAAACCTTCTGGGTATGGAAGAACACTTCGTGGTGTGTTAAGGAAACGGATACAGAGATTTAAATTTTGGCTCGACAAATCTTTGATTCATCTCAAATGATTCTAATCAACCCCTTCCGTAAAAGGTGGAAATTTTCCTCATACCTCGTCTACTGAGAAACTATGTTTATCTAACTGGTGTCCCCACAGTACCAAAGTTGATATCACCTATGGTACTTTTACTTATATACTAACTGCAACCAGACTGTTTTGTTCACCTCATGAGCAGCAAAAGTGTTGGAAAGAAAAGAGATCAAAGGTTGCATTCCACCAAATAAGGTCCGTTTTGGGGAGGGAGAGTTTGAAGGGTTCAAGACCTGATGGAAACGAAGACAGAGCAAGCCAAGTGTGTCAAGTGAATTACTCAGTAGGAAGTGGAGGCCGGAAATGAAGTAAAGAATCAGTGAGACGTGTAAAGACGAAAGTTACGCAAAGAAGATCTTTATGAAAATGTGAGCCGGAGAGACGAATTGAAGATTTTTTTTTACTTCTGAAGTGTTTGGAGTTGGTCAGCACACATTTGGAAGTCTTAAAGAGGAGAAAACGATGATGGTCGTTATAGCTCATGAACACCACGTATACGGTCATTTTATGAATTTTGGTTCGGCTGATTCACCACTCACCATCCCACTTCCACTTCGAAGTGGGAAGTGAGAAACCTCTGGTAGGGCAAGCCCTGCCAGTTGTGGCTATCAGTTTTTTTTTTTTTTTTTTTTTTTTTTTTTAGGCCGATGTTGGGTTGCCTCCCCGCCTGCCTTGGTCTGCCGGAAACTAGTGTGACATAGCCCGCAGCGGCATTAGTAGTCACCAGTAAACGTTCGGCCAGCGACGATACTTCAACTCACTTGATAACTCGAAAAAATACGTCACCTTCAAACAAGAAGGGAATATATATATATACATATATATATATATATATATATGTGTGTGTGTGTGTGTGTGTGTGTGTGTGTGTGTGTGTGTGTGTGTGTGTGTGTGTGTGTGTGTGTGTGTGTGTGTGTGTGTGTGTGTGTGTGTGTGTATAAAACGAGTTTTTAGGAAGTGCAGAAGTTGCTTAAGACAGAATTGGTCCCTTCGCTCTGATGACTCCCCTTCAGTAAAAAATAAAAAAAATCTGATTTTAATTAAAACAAAATCCAAAAAATGCCATCACAACAAAAGAATGACCGGGAATGCATCCCCTCCGAATAGAGAATGAATTCAAAGAATCTACGTATCCTGGAATAATAATCTTAGAGAATTAATATTAGAATAGAGAAAACAACCTCCATCAACGAGGAATAAATTGGACTGCAGCGTTTGGGACGCAGCTTCATGGTAGAAACAAAGTTATAATTACTCTTGGATACATTCAGAGCGACATAGGAAACCAATGCAATCAGGCTCAAGCAGGTGCTCACCAACTTGTATTGTCTTACTCGGAAAAAAAAGAAAAAAGAAAAAAAAAAGAGAGAGAAAAGAAAAAAAGAAAGGGCAACGAGGAACAAAGAGAAGCGAGAGGAGACATAGGAAGGCAGACACTGACCAACTGAAAGCGAGGTAGACAGACAGACGGAAATACCGATAGACAGAAAGATAGACAGACGGGAATACAGATAGACAGGCGTACAAACAGACATATAACGATTCACATATTT
>NC_134790.1:9207328-9212328 GCF_046742065.1 Oratosquilla oratoria
ATTTGACTTCTTACATTTTAAACAGGTCTGGTTATTTGAATTCCAAGAGAGTAGAAGGAGGAGAAATGATGAAATGAAGGCAAGTTGAAACTTCTACATGATAATTATAAGTTTTGTAAACTAACAGAGCTCAATCATATTTTCTCATTTAGACATTCACACACGTACATAGCGCATGCCCACAAATCAACACGCAGGCGCACACACGAAAACATATAGACATGTACACGCACGTACACACACACACACATACACACACACACACACACACACATACACACACACACACACACACACACACACACACACACACACACACACACACAGTATATGTATATATATATATATAATATGTATATATATGTATATATATATAATATGTATATATATGTTATATATATATATATATGTGTATATATATATATGTATATGTATACATATATGTATATATATGTGTATATGTGCACATATATGTATATATATATATATATGTGTGTGTGTGTATACATAATGTATATATATGTATATATATATATGTATATATATGTATATATACATATGTATACATATGTATAAATACATTACATACACACACACACACACACACACACACGCACACACACACATATATATATATATATATATATATATATATATATATATATATATATAATTATATATATATATATATATATATATCTATATATATATAATATACATGCAAACAAACACACACACAGGTACGTACATAGAGAAAGAGAAAACAATGGTTCTGTTATGAAAATATAAAAAAAAGTTTAACCCAAATTATCAAAACATACGACTTTAACAGTTTTTAGTGATAGGTTATATTGAAGGAACAAATTGTGTTGTCTAGAATCTGTTTCTATATGCAAACCTTCAGGAAATGTAGAAAATGGCCTGAGTAAGATCATGTTAAGGATTCCAAAGGATTACGAAAGGGGGAGAATGCCGACAGGGGACCTTTTGGTCCATAACTAAGTCGGACACAAAAAAATATAACAATGATAAATATGTAAATAGAATTTGGTTCAATGTCATGGCCACGGAATGTATAGATGTGTGGTATGGAAATGGTTAGGTAAACATAGGTAAATAAGAATAGGCAAACAAGTGGGCACAAAAAATTATGCCAGGGCCCACCGAATTTCCAACTAATTAGTGGTTCATGTTGAGTCATGGCCTCTTACTAGAGTTGGATGGAATAAAGGTGCTCCAAAAAGAACTTACAAAGGAAAGGAGAAAGCTATTTGAAGCAGAGTACATCACTTCCCGTCCAAGTAACAACCATCGAAATGAGTTTATTAAGTTAGCGATAACGGTGAGCTGCTTGATACTTCGCTAATCTGAACGGAAGGGTGGGAGGGGTGAGGTCGACCGCGAAGGAACGGGGTAATCTTCGGCTGATACATAAGGTGTTGATAATTCTGTGGTTGTATGTACACTCAAGAAGTCCTAGTGAGGACGAAACGTCAATAATGAATTTCCAACAGTTCCCTGTATTTACCTCACTACCATACCACGCATCTCTTTTTCATACATTAGCATATCGATGTATGAGTTTTAATAAGGAGCTGCCTCAAGATTTGTATGATTGTACTTATGTTAATACTTTTTTCTACATTAATTTGCACTTATGCTTATTTGCAGTTTGGCTCTAAATAGCAGAATTTCAGATGAACTTAGCTCGAAATAAAAACAGTTTAAAGATTTTTATTTGGGAAAATGGATATCAACTGGACAAATTTAGATAGGGTGGTCGACGAATGGGATAAACTTAGTAACCATGTAGTAAGCGCTGAAACTATCAGTTGTTTTAAGAAACGATTAGACAGGTGGTGATGGATACGGAGCTGCCTAGCGTAGGCCTTATGGTCTCTTGCTGTCTCCTTCATTCTTATGTTCTTATGTTCTTATAACAATATTTGAACTTGAGTAAACTCAGTCACACTCAAGGTCACACCTAGGAAACTGCTGCTGACCTACTCATCATCTTCTTGTTAGGACTTGATGTCCTGTCAAGTCAAAACCCCTCAAACCATGCCTATCCATATACATTTGGTTTTCCTCCCCTAGTGCCAATTTATTTTTCTCGTTAAAATAGATTCGTTTATGTTTTCCACCCACCGTCGGTGAGGTCTTCCAATTGGTCTCTCTCTCCCTCTGGCCGCCAGTCCATTGCTCTTCCTGGACCGTTCTCGGACTCTCTCTCTATATGACCGTAGTAACGTAGTTGGGATTCCCCAGTCAGATTTACGATACACTCCACCCCAAGTCTGCCTCTTTATCTGACCTCGGTACTCTCATCTTGGTGGCCTGGATCGTGCTTCGATGTTTTCTTGCCGTTGTTGAGGTCTCGTGTGAATTATTGTTCCAGCATTACTCTCTACTTTCCGGCCTCTCAGTATGGGGTACAGGATCCTAGTTCTTGTACTTACCTTTTTGAGCCTGTTTGTGATATCTTCTAAGAGCGTCTTCTCGTCCATTAAGGACCCAAAATATTCATATGTTTGGGGCAGTATTTCTCTATCTATCTATACCCTGCATTCCTCTGGTTCTCTTCGTATTTTCATTATTTTGTATTTTCTATTGCCCACGCCGATCTTCTGGCTATGACGCTTCTGGGCATCACACTAGATGCCAAATGAGTGTTAGAGTCCCTGTTTGTTTGTTGTTTGACTGCCTGTGCGTTTATTTATGTATTTTATTTGATACTTACGTTATTATAGTTTTTATTTAGTTATTCAATATTATTATTAGGATTTCTTTCGCATCCGACCTAGATATGGATCAAAAGGTCTCCTGTCGGCATGCTACGCCTTTGTAACCCTTTGTAATATCATAAGCGTAAAGAACATTTCCACCATTTGGCCCCACTTCCTGGTTAATGGAGTACATGGGGAGTAGGAACAGAAGGAGTGACGTTGCACATCCCTGTTTTACTCTGGATGGAGTACCAAACCAGAATTCATTTCCAAACATAGATGACACCATACTTTGGCAACTGTTGTGTGTTGCTTTATTTTTTTCACCTAGTTTAATTGTGGATGTGCTGTGTCTTGCGACACTGCTTCTGACCCCGGGGGGTGGACAAGGTGCAGGGATGATCCGTCATCCAGGAGGTGCTAAGATGAGAGGGAGGGTGGAGGGGTGTGGAGTATATTCAGAGATGGAATGGGTGGGAGTGATTTTATGCCTTTTCCTTTTTGGCTTCCTCCCTTGTAAGGGGGAAAAAGCCTTAGTATATGTATTTATGTATGTAGTTTAATTGGTATACCATAGTGGTAGTCAGCTAAGAATTGATATAGCTTTATTCGTGGCACATGGTCGAAAGCCTTCTGTAAATCCATGAAAGCCACGTATAGGTTTTCATTTCACGTCATATATTTTTTTTTATTCCAATGTAAAATGAAGAGTCTTGTATGGTACCTCTGTTTTGTCTAAACCCGTACTGAGCATATTGAATCTTGTCCTCCACAATATGTTTTAATCTCTTTTTAAAAAATCTTCCGTATACATGAAAAATCAGGGATATACCCCTACAACTTCCACACTTTTGTTTATCCCCCTTTTTGCAGATGGGGCATATGATGGCTCTGCCATATTCATTCGGGATTATCTCTTGTTCCCAAGCAGCTCAGTTTATTCGTTGGAGCCATCTCAGTGTTAATGGTCTGATTTTTTTTTTTTTTTTTATGGTGCTTTTCCGTTTTTCATATCTTTCAGTGCTCCACGTATTTCTTCAGGCGTCATATTTCTAATCTAGGACTTGAATCTAATGACCGATCTTCAGGTACCTGATAAGGAGGAGTCTCATTACTCAGGAGCTGATCCAAGTACTCCATCAATCTTCTGTATATCTGTGTGGGTTTGCTTCGTATCCACACAACACTCAGCCCTTTTTTATAGTACCAAGAAAGTGGCCTTTCTCCTGTCTGTAAAATCTAGTAACAGAAGACAATAAGTAAGAAATGTTTACAGATAGACGTTAAGTTTTATCTACAGAGAAAGATGCATATCATAGTTTTCCCTCCTCAAAGTTATTCTGTATCAAAATGCAAGAGAATAAATGCACTTGGGTAAATTTTGCTGTGAGTGAAATTTGTTCATGATTGTTACGACTCGGAGGCTAATGCAAAACACACACAGGTATTCTGTTCTGTCTTTCTTTCTTCTTATCATTTTTATTATCATTTATTTGTTTGTTCATTTATTTACTATTTATTAAATTTTCTACTTATTTCCTCGTTTATCCATTTACTTATTTGTCTACATATATATTGATCTATTCCTTTATATCTTTATTTGTCTATTTATTCATTGTAGCTATTCAAATATTATTCTATTTGTGTTTACTTATTCATTTATACCACTATCAATTTATTTATTTATTTACCCCTTTGTTTGTTTAGTTATTCCCTTACTTTTATTTATTAATTTATCTATTCACTTATTTACTTACGTATTCATTTGAATGCTTATTTGTTAAATTTGGCAATCTGCAACCGTAGACTTTTTGTTGTGAAAAAGGGGGGGTAACAAAAATATATATATGTGGGTGGGTGGGTGTGGGTGTGGGTGTGGGTGTGGGTGTGTGTGTGTGTGTGTGTGTGTGTGCGTGTGTGTGTGTGTGTGTGTGTGTGTGTGTGTGTGTGTGCGTGTGTGTGTGTGTGTGTGTGTGCGTGTGTGTGTGTGCGTGTGTGTGTGTGTGTGCGTGTGTGTGTGTGTGTGTGTGCGTGTGTGTGTGTGTGCGTGTGTGTGTGTGTGTGCGTGTGTGTGGGTGTGGGTGTGGGTGTGTGTGTGTGTGTGGGTGTGTATGTGTGTCACAAGGGAGACCGAAGTCCAGAGTAATTGCCGAGATAAATACGAGATTGACCTCATAGATCCCTCGAGGAAGCTTCTCCCCCACGATCTCTCCTCGGAGGAAATTCTTGCGCTTCCCGGAGAGACAAAGTTTGCGTTAGTCAGCTGATTTTTTT
>NC_134790.1:9214828-9229828 GCF_046742065.1 Oratosquilla oratoria
AGCTCGAGGGAATTATCGCGGAGAAACGGCAGGGGAGCGAGGTCTGGAGGCGTGTGTGCGTATATTTAGATCAAGTAAAGGGGAAGTGAAGATGTTATTAGAGGTTAAAAATGGGGGAAAATTGATATGAACTGTTCAGTGAATTCGAACGTCATATGGCAACGCGTGGGAGGTTTGGAAAATAAGTTGATTTGACCCTGCGTTGGATATGATGAAGCAAGAGGAGTAGGTGGAGAGAATACTGCAGCAAGTGAGGGAACATGAAATGGAAAAAAATACAAGAAACTCAAGGAGTGGGTGAAGGACTGTAGTATAAAGAAAACGGATAAAGTGAACAATGATAATCTACGCGAGTAAAACACACGTTACATCACCGGCGATGGAAGACATCATCATTATATACATAAAGTCGTATTTTAGTATGGAACTTAAGTAATAACATTTTGGGGCGTAAAGAAGAGAACACAGGAGTTTTTGAAAAGGAGATTAAACAAAGGTAAGGGGGGAAGGCAGGGAGAAAGTAGGTCAGGAGGTGAAAAAATGAGGAAAGTGCGCAAGTACTGTATGTGTGGGTGTGTACAAGGGAGTGTAGGTATTGGAGCGTGTGGGTGTGTACAAGAGAGTGTAGGTGTTGAAGCGTGTGGGTGTGTACAAGGGAGTGTAGGTGTTGGGGCGTGTGGGTGTCTTTAACAAAGGGAAACAGATTATGTAACTATGGAGACTAAGATGAAAAGGACAAAAATGGAGAAATGATAAAAAGAACTTGATTAAGTGAAAGCGAGAAAGGTAAAGGAGAAGGGAGAGGAAAGAGATAGAGAGTAAAGAGGGAAACAAAGGGAAAGATAGAAAGAGAAAACGAGAGACAGAAGGTGAATGGAGAGAGAGGGGGAATGACAGAAAGAGAATGAGAGAGAGAAGGGGAAAGTAAATAGGTAGAGAGAGCGGGGAATGACAGAAAGAGAGAAAGAAGGGGAAAGTGGGTAGATAGAGAGAGAGGGAAAGGGGAAATGATAGAAAAAGAGAGAAGGAAAGGGTGAATGATAGAAAGAGAGAAAGAAGGGGAAAGTAGATAGAGAGAGAGAGAGAGAGAATATGAGTAAAACATAAAGACTGGGCGCAGAAGATGCAAGAATACTCGACTGTGAAACGTGAGGTGTGGGGGGTAAAGTGTAGAGGTGAAAAGAATGAAAAATCAAAACAAAACTGTAAAGCAAATAGTCGAGAATGCATGAATAGAGGGGAAGGTATAGTGTCCATATCATCGAGAGAGAGAGCGCAGTATGCAGTGGACAGAGAAACAATGTGGAAAGTTATGAAAATGTATAGGACGGGGAAAACTTAATAAAGAGTGAAAAGCATTTGCAAAAGGGGTTGGTATGTATGAGAGTGTATGAAGCGTAGACAGAATTGTCGAATTTGGAGATGGGTCTGAAGCTGTGAAGTTTTATCTCTCCGTTGGTCTTCGATGCATATATGGATAAAGTGATAAAGGGAGCGTAAGAAACGACAAACACTTTGCAGTACTTTTTACGAAAAGATAGAGGATAAACAACGTGATATGATACTTATGGTGTAGAGGAATTTCAGGTCACGGTGTTATCGTTTTGGGAAATAGGCGCATTGTCGACAGACTAACTACTTTATCGAGTTCAAGAAGCTTAGAATAGATGTACTGTCTCTCTCTGAGTGGGAGAGACTTGCAGTGGTGAAATTAGTGACAGGCGTCACACCTACAGATAGTCAGTCTACAGCAATCGAGCCCGTTTCTAGGAGTGTAGGATAGTTGTAATCATGACTATCCGACTATATCACGCAAGGGATTACATCGGTTGAATGTATCATGAAGTGTGGGATAGCTGTAATCATGACTATCCGAATATATCACGCCAGAGATTATATCGGTTCAATGTATCATGGAATGTGGGATAGTTGTAATCATGACTATCCGACTATATCACGCAAGGGATTACATCAGTTGAATGTATCATGGAGTGTAGGATAGTTGTAATCATGACTATCCGACTATATCACGCAAGGGATTTCATCGGTTGAATGTATCATGGAATGTGGGATAGCTGTAATCATGACTATCCGACTATATCACCCTAGGGATTATATCGGTTAAATATATCATGCCAATGAGTTAAAGAGATTCCTTGAGCTTTATCTCATATATTTCAGTGTATGTTCATAGCTTATGAGCTTCATGAGCTTTATTCTAATCTTGATTCTATAGTCGACTAGTGCCCGCCCCGTGGCACGCTTTTTTATTACTTCAAAGCAGCTAAGTATGTTTTGGTCCCTATGATATAAACGGGTTCACTAACAGCCATCCCCTTTTTGAGTTTTGCAAAGTCCAGAATTTGGGGGTCGCCATTTGCTCATTCCTGATGCCAAAGATAAAACCCACGTCGATGGACTCAGTATAACAGTGACGGATCTGTAATAATGATAATAAAAAAAAAATCAGTCACATACATATTGCTACTCATTCCAAGATCCTACAAGGACTACATGGAAAACCGGAGTTTTGGGTTACTGTTCTTGTGACTCGTCATAGAAATATTATTGCAACATTACGGTTGTGTATTAAATCCAAGAAAATCCCGTAAAGTAATCCACCTGGATTTCATCTGAAGAAACAGCAAAGCCTATACCAATGTTAAGGAGGGTGTAATAGTAGTGTACTCTTCTTCTTCTTCTTCTTCTCCTTCTCCTTCTTCTTCTTCTTCTTCTTCCTCTTCTTCTTCTTCTTCTTCTTCTTCCTCTTCTTCTTCTTCTTCTTCTTCTGCTTTCTTCTTCTTCTTTTTCTTCTTTTTCTTCTTCTTCTTCTTCTTCCTTTGTGTGTTTGGCACGTTTGATGGCCCTGAAGAGCAGCAGGGTACATTCAAATACGAAATTCTGCAAACTGCCAAAAAGCAGTTAGGCGATTATCTAATGTCGACATTGCTTCTTACTGGAAAATACAGGAACGAGTCGGGCTGACAGATTACCTGGAATTTTCAACAAATACAAGACTCTGTAACGGCAAACTACGGCTTTCCTGGTTAGAGATAAGGAAAGGTATGTTACGGGAACCGTTGAGGATTTCGAGAGTCACTCCAATGGACGTTAGCGTTGAGAAAATGTGAGGAAACTCCGTTTAGGGTTTGTGACCAAACTGAACGCTGTGTGAATAACTAATAGGTAACAAATGTCTGACATGAATGGGTGTAGGGCTCGCTGGGCCTAGTACTTTGAGCAGTGGTACATGATTTTTCATTGACCTGTCAGCTTCACCTGAATGATAATTGCCAGCTTACAAAACAAATAAAACCCCGCACTGTAAATTGAAGAGTGGAAATGTGACTCACATCTATAACCTCAGTGTGGAATTCCTGAAAACTGAAGGCGAGGCTATGATCCTTGGGTTGTATGTGGTGCTGTCCGCTGCATTTCCGTGTCTACGAAAAGAGGTTGTCTGTTCGCATGTGGAAGAGTAAGTGTAAGTAACAGGATTGCGTCATTCCCCGCGATATGGTATTACATCGTTTTCAGCGTGCCTGGGAAGGTGTACACCCAATTACTACTGACACAGATCCACTCCCATCTGGTAATATCCCAGAGACCTTAATAGTCTAGTTTAACTCCCAATAAGTCAAGAAATGAGATCCTGATGTTATTGTGAAACACTGATGTGAGGTTCCTTGTAGCTAATGGTAATCTTAAGAAGGCGTTCGAATTAGTGCAGAGTAGAATGCTTTAGGTTCTTTTACAGATCCATGGGATTCCAGCAAGGAATACTGATGTTAAGCCAAGACATACTCTGACAAAGATTACTGTAAAGTGTGAGGCAGTGTCCGACATTTTTCACGTAAAGAATGTAGTAGTTTCTGCATCGTGGAAACACAAGATAACCTTAGGACCAACATTATAAACAAGAATGATGCTTGAAGCAGCAATCTTACCAAAACGCGTGTAACACACTAGAACACTAGCAACCAAATAATGGACTGATAGTGCAGAATTAATGATATGTGAATGTAACATAATTGGAGGAAAGTGCTTAGAAGTAGCATCCATATGAGCATATACAACATTACACCCCTATTAATTCGTTATGAGTAGTCCGTCATGCAGGAGGTGCTAAGATAAGAGGGAGGGTGGAGGGGTGTGGAGTGTATTCAGGGATGCAATGGGTGGGAGTTATCTAATGCCTTTTCCTTTTTGGCTACCTCCCTTGTAAGGAGGAAAAAGCCTTGGTATATGTATGTATGTATGAATAATGTTTTGAAAACCCCCTCATATTCACACACATTCACACACACACACACACACACACACACACACACACACACACACACACACACACACACACACACACACACACACACACACACACACACACACACACACACACATGTACGCAAACACGTACACAAACATGCCAATAAGGGGTAAGAATGTAATCATTGTTTCTTTAATGAACCGCTGTTACTTTGTCACCATGTTTTAGGCTGTGGTCATTTTATCACCATTTCTTAGACCATAATTATATGCTCCAGATACTTGAAAAACCATCTTCCCCGTTTCTTCCTAGGCTTACGATATCTACTCCGTGTTTTTAACGTGCGTTTCTAAATCCAAAAATGGTGTAAAGAGCGAAACGTTTTGCTGCTAATAACGACTTCATCTTTCATACGTGTCTGCAGTTGCCAATTTCAAACAAAAGGGGAGGAGTAATTGGTAATGTACTGAAGATAATGTGTACTCTGATGATTCCTAATAATCCTGTAATTGAAAATGTTCGCAACATAATAAAAGGGATCCATGATCGCTAAAGTCACACTGACAAACTAATCAGCAAGCGTTCTGAACACAAATTACCTCGGAAGAGAAATAATAGCCCATTAACTGGCAAGGCTCTGGAAAACATTTACATACTCCTACTCATATGAACCGGCCAATGTAGCCGAGTCAGCAACTTAACGTGGATGCATAACGTTGGCCGTAAGTATAGTTTATCAACAGCAAATAGGCACAAGAGAGACACAGATGCAAGGAAGATGTGAACTAGACTCAGTCCATTATTGAGGGACTGTGGCTTCTTCTGCAACGTTCAGGTGGCATGATTGGCCTCCAGTACTCCTGAAGAGGAGTCTCTGTATGCATTATTCCAGTGGTTCTTAACCCCTGGGTCGCGACCCAAATTTGGGTCGCCAAGCCATTTTATTGGGTCGCTAAGGGTTTGCAGAAAATAATTATTTTCCCACTACAAATATATTATAATTATATACTGTAATAATTAAAATACATGATGCCTAGTTTTAGGATTCTAAGCAGACCATGATTAAATAAAGAATAAATAAAACCCGCTTTTAAAAGCATAATCATATTACTTATAAAGACAATTCGTATATCTATGTAGGCTTGGGTCGCGATGCTTGATTTGTGCAAAATTTTGGGTCGCTGCCAAAAAAGGTTAAGAACCACTGCATTATTCCCTCGATTAAAGCTCCAGCCTTGTAGGAGGTAATTTCGTGATCTCATATGAATTCATAACATACGAAAGCCCAAAAGCATCTTTGACTATTTTTCGTTCCCAGCCTTTTATGTGCAGCTAAATTTAGAGAAATTTCAATTTAGTTGAAAAGGAGTGAAATGAAATCATTCTAAATGCTATTTGCGTTGCTGGTGTTTTTTGTATATGTACGTGTTTTTATATTATGATATTGGTAGACCTTTCTTAACGTGTCTATATTTGGGTCTATGTATTATATGTATGTTACTGTGCCCCTGAATGATACACATACATGTAGATTTACTTACGTGTGTACATGTGTGCATTTCCCCCATTTATATATACATTATTATGGTTAAAGTTATATAGAAAGTTGTGGAAGAGGCTCATGATTAGGCAATATATGTACGACATATTCATAAACATATGTCATTACCTAATTCATTTACTTGTTTCGTAATTATTCGACACCAAGAATGATACAATCTCACGAAAGACGTTAAGCATTGTAACACTTCTAACCGAAGACAATTATACGTCCCCCTGCTTATTGTGCCATTTTATATTCATGAGTTTATTTCCCTCATGCTTTCATGCTATTATACCGAAGTATTTGTTCGTGTGCCTGGTCTGTATTTGTCTAACTATTGCCTGTACCATTGTGCGATTCTGTCTGTCTGTCTGCCTGTCCGTCTGTCTGCCTGTCTCTTAGCTAGTCACTCAGTCTGGTTGCCTGCCTGTCTGTCTTTCTGTCTGTCTCTCTGTCTGCCTGTCTCTGTGTGCTTGTCTCTCTGTCTGTCTACCTGTCTGTCTGTCGATCAATATGCCTGTCTGCCTGTCGCTCTGTCTATCTATCTGTCTGTCTGTCATTCTGACTGTCTGTCAGTCTGTCTGCTTTTCTGTCATTACCTTTTTTCAGTTCGGTTCTCTACATTTATGTCTTTCTTTTAGTCTTACTATTTTCTTTCTCTGTGTTTCTCCCTTTCTGTCTTTATATCTTTGTGCATTCACAAAGGAGAATCTCAACGTACTATGGACAATAGGTGTAAATAAATCTAAAAAGATAAAAATAGAAAATAAAGCAGAAACTACGTGAGAATGAAAGAGAGGGAACAGGAAACTATAAGAATTCTAGAAACAACAGAGCTCGTGGAATGATAAAAAAAAAAAACTCAAACAGGACACTGGTGGCGTGATAGCGTACGAAATTACAAAGAAGGGATTTACAAAATTTGTGTAATTCCTTTCGGCAGCAGAAGTGACTTCCCTTTTCGTCTGAGTGTAACCTCAATGCGAGGAGGGTACGTCTGCATTGCGCCGGTTTTTTTAAGAGAACTGTACTCCAGTTGAATTGCATACGAGATTTTGCGTCGGGAAGAAGTCATGAAAGATTCTTGTGCACATATTTCTCGAGGGAAAACATGCCTAAGCTGATTCTTTCTGAAATTTTGATTTCATGTTTCAGTGAGAATAGATGGTTAAAAAGGTTATACAGAGGAGGTACAACGAAAAGATGCAAAGAAATGATATGTGCACGAAATTATTATCCTTGTTGTTACTAATATCATTATTATTGTTACAATTGTTGTTTTCGTTATGTTTATTGTTATTATTATTGTTATTGTTATAGTTATTTTCATCATCATCATCATCATCATCATCATCATCATCTTCACCATCATCATCTTCACCATCATCATCTTCACCATCATCATCATCACCATCATCATCATCATCATCATCATCATTATTGTTACTATCATTATTACTGTTATCATCATTATTATTATTTTCATTATTAGTATTATTTTCATCTGTAACAGTTCACCAGCGTCTCTATCTTAAAGGAAATTATGAAAGATCCACTTCAACTTGAGAGCCTCGGCAGAATGCAATTTAGGTCATGGAGAATGGGTGCAATCTAGAAACTTTCGAAATACCTAAAGAAGTATATTTGGAAGGCCTTTGTGCAACGCAAGTTGCATGGAAGACTTGAAACGCGAACCCCGTTGTAGTCAGGCGTACCAACCTTTTGCAACCTGATGCAGGACCAGATGAAAAAAAAAAAAAAAGAGAAATTAATCTACACAGGTGTTGAAAGTTCGGTTTGGTGAGATTGCAGACTGATATCTTCCTAACGCACCTAACTTGCGTATATACACAAAGATAAAGAATAGTATTTCCTCATTCATGAGTGGTTCTGGGTACAAAGATAGACTTTCAGTTGGAGGGAGTAAGCTGTTCATTGAAGGGCAGAATAGTCGAGCGTGGCAGCAGAGAACAACTGGGATTGAATTTGGCACAAAGCGAAGTGAAATTGCTGTTGTCTTCGTAACGAAATACACAACAGTGATTTTGGTATTTCATCTCTGTGGCATATTCTGTTTCGAGGATAAGCAAATTTTCTTAGAGATGAATTGATATTTAGGTTGAGAAAAGAACCACGTCCTTTGATTCATGGGGACACGTAGGACCCGAATATATTTTGAAATCCGAAGGCTGTTAGCTGTGGACAAACAGAATACTTTTGTTCTTTGCGCTTTGATACGAGCCAAAAACGTTTTAGGGACCGATATGAATCTTGTAATTATAAATGTTGCAGAACTCTCTGACCCGGATTAAGGTAGTTGCTTACTAAATTAATTGCATTACTAGTAACTTATTTGTTCTCGAGATGAAAGCCTCAAATTGTGATAGTTTGCCCTTTAAGTATGGTAAAACATGTGTTTTAATTATACTAATGACCCACTTTCGGAGAATAGACGAAAGTAAAAAGATCCGTATATTTCGATAACTATCTGCGATCCTCTTCAGCAGATCACTATACGGATCGAAATATACGGAATATACAGATAGTGATCGAAATCAGAAAAATCATATGTAGATTACCCCAAGAAAAAAATCTTCTAAACTGAATTGAGACGTCTGGATTTAACCAGAATACAATCATTAAAATTTCTTATCGGAAGATCAAACCAATTAAAACTACTCTAATAATTGGAAAAGATAAACGCAAATAACCAAAAATAAAGAGAAAGAGGAAATGGTGGTGGTATGAATTTCAAAATAATAATAATAATAATAATGATAATAATAATAATGATAATAATATTAGTAGCAGTAGTAAAAGTAGTAAAGGAAAACATAAAAATATATGGAAACAAGATCAGGAAATTTTTAAAAAGTAAAATCAAGTTCGGAAAATAATTCATAATTGCAATGCGTCTTGTTTTGACTGCTTAGCTATGTGTAGTTGATACTTTAGGAAGAAAAAAAAATGATGATTATAATGTGTCTTGTATTGCATGCTTAGTTATATGCAGTTAATAATTTAGGAGCTTTAGAGACACCTCAACAGATCAGCGCCACACAAATAGTCTATAATATGAGACTCAAATATCCACTCATAAAGAAATACTGAACCCCATTTTTACTTCTGCTGTGCCTCCTTTCTTCTCTTCCCTTTGAACACCTTCATTACCACTCCTAAACAACGATTTATTTGTTTTCCTATACTCCTGTAGTGGAGAATAAGAACGCCATCGCATTCCTATGTGTCGTAGACGGAACGAGGTGACTGGGACTAACCCCCTTAATTTTATTCTTCGAAGATTCGAGAAAAACAGGGTCTGAGAAGAAGACTCAGTCTAAAAACATAGTAACTGGAATTTTGATTGTGCTGGGATTTTTGAACAAGCGAGAACAGAAAAGGAGAGATTATTAGAACCGAAGTGAGAAGAAAGATGGATGTGTAAGCACTGAGTGAGACTAAATTGAAAGGGAAAGGGGAGTTTGACTTGGGGCACACGGTAGGTAGGGCCCCGGGAGTGGAAGGAAGCGAGAGAGGAAGGAAGAGACTCTGTTGTTAAGTAATGAAACATATGTGCGCTTAGATGAAATCATCAAGGATAAAGTGGGTAAGAAATGAGTGAGTGCGTATGACCCGAGTAGTAAAAAATGATAAGAGAATATTTTTCAAAGATCTTATGAATGTGTGAATAGTTATACAAGAAATGTGAAATTAATTAGATAGGAGCATAACAATTCTCCATCAAAATAAAGGTAAGATAATGAAGCAAATCATAAAAGTTAACAAATAAATGAAATGGGGAGAATGAAAACGACAAAAGAAAAGATTACCTGAAGGAAAAGAATGATGAAAAGAGGAAAGGGTAAGGTTATATGAAAAAACTTGAAAATTTGAGATAAAAAAATGGATTGTATGAGAAACTCGTAAATTTAAGATCAATGAAATGGATGCAGAAAGGAAATAAAAGTAATGCGAAATTAACGAAAAGTAACAAAGTAAAATAGATTAATACTTTCAATCCTGAAAAGTAAACACGTAAAAGTAACAAAAAAAATATAGATGGAAGAGGGAGGAACGAAGAAAGTTTGCAAATGTAACATAGTACTGCTTTTAAGTGTAGGAAAAAAATCATGGTGGGCAAACTACTGTATATGGATGTTGATTTGTTTAGATGCAGATTGTGTGTGTGTGTGCTTGTATGTGTGTGTGTGTGTGTATGTGTGTGTGTGTGTGTGTGTGTGTGTGTGTGTGTGTGTGTGTGTGTGTGTGTGTGTGTGTGTGTGTGTGTGTGTGTGTGTGTGTGTGTGTGTGTGTGTGTACATAATCTATTACACGGAGGAAATGATTTATGGGAAAAATATCAAACATTAGACTGAATACCTGAGCTGAATGTATTCATTAATGTAAGATAGAAATTTAGATAATGTTAAAGAAATGCATTTCAGCGGGACTTTTCAACAAGCATTATTGAAGAAAATGTATAGTAGTTTCTAAAAAGTATATCTGTGGCCTCACAATGAAAGCCATACTTCCAGAAGAACTTGTACCTACTCCTGAGGACAGAGGGTAAGATGACCCTTCATCCACAGCTAAGCGCCTCATGGCATAAGTCCATCCCCCATCTCACGATTATGATCATGCAAATGTTTAAGTGAGAATGTGAAGCAATTGTTTGTTGTTGACTGCATTTGCGTGTACAAGAGATGGAGAGCCTCCAAAAAAAAATTGTACAGAACAAAGAGAGGATTGGGGAGGGAAGCGCAGGGAAGGGGCGGGGAGATGAAGGGAGGGGAGAGAAGGGGAGGAGTAAAGAAGAGAAGAGGGGAGGAGAGAGATGGAGAAGACAAATGTAAAAAGGGGTCACGTGACGTGAGAAGTAGGACAGGATTTTGTTGGGGCGAAAGAGAGAGAGAGAGAGAGAGAGAGAGAGAGAGAGAGAGAGAGAGGGGGGGGGAGTGGGGAAAATGAAGTTCGTGGTGCGAGAAGGATTAAATGGAGAAGAGGTTGAGGGAAAGGGAGAAGGGGAACAGGACTGATTGGTGGGAAGGACTTACAAAGGACAAAGAGGAAGGGAGGGTGAAAATAAAGGAAGGAGGGGAATGAAAAAAGGAGAAAACAAAGAAGAACTAGGATTTTTTTATTTGTACTTTTTAGAAAAATTTATGAAAAACAGTAAGTTCTTTCTTCAGATTTATAAATGAGCGCAAAAGAATGAACAGGGAGTGTCAACATTTTTTTAGTTATGCTGGAGAATCAGCAGGACAACCTCGACAATAAAAGAAAGAGTAACTGGAAGTTAGAATGATATATAGAGAAGTATATTTAGATGAAAATGATATATAGAGAAGTATATTTAGATGAAAATAATATAGAGAGAAGTATATTTAGATGAAAATAATATATAGAGAAGTATATTTAGATAAAAATGATATATAGAGAAGTATATTTAGATGAAAATAATATATAGAGAAGTATATTTAGATAAAAAAAAATCACACGTTATTGTGGACCATCTAACCTGACCCTTGATACATCAGAAATATGTGAACAAATCACTTTTTCTAATAACTTTATTTTATTTTATTTTTGCTTATTTTATCATAATTTTGTGTACTTTTTTAATTATGTATAAATAAATATCCTTTACATTAACCAATAAAAGATATTTGTCTGGTTCTTTTTTTCTTCATAGGTTATATTTGGATATCCACAATAGTACAGGGTGAACATAAAGTCCCTGGGCAAGATGTTGTACTTTCTGATGCTGTTATTTCTTTTTTTTATTATTATCTTTTCATGAATCTTATGAGTGATACTATTGTGTGGAGTGCATGATTGTGTTGAGATGGGACAACTTTAAAAGATATACGAGCAAAACCCTCGGGAGGGAAGTCTTTAGAGTTGGATATTGCACAGCTATAAAAGATTGTTTCCAAGAAATATAATGTCATCAACGTGAAAGATGCCCCCAAAGAACGCGAAGAAAAATCAAACTACGTGCTACATTACACGGGATGGTGTGGATATAATGTAAGTGTTACACAGGGGCTTTGTGGCCACCCTCGAGGGGAAGAGACGAATACGTGAAGAGAAAAATGTACAAAGATATTACAGTTCGTAACAGATGAGGTAGTAGTCGATGGCTCCCTTGTGATAGAAAACGGACTCTGCGTTGATGCAAGGCGGGAGCCAATCCCACTAGAGGTCATTGCCTCACTATGTAAACATATATAAGCATTCTGTTATGCCTTTGCTCTCGCTCCTTTCTGGTCAGTTAATCTGGGATCTTCCTCGTTTTTTTTTTTTTTTTTTTGTTTTTTTTTTTTTTAATCGCGAACATACACCCACTTGCTAACATTACCTTTTTCTCGTATTTTTTCCTTTCGACACCTTAAACCAGACCCATGCTATCTGTAATATACAGATATTTCGTTGTTGTATTTAATATGTATTTATACACATTAGTTTTCTCATAACAAAATAAGTATGATGCAGAGTATTTGTGTGATTGCGACAACAGTAAAAATTGTATCTATATAGTTCTGATACGCTATGATTCAGAATCGGGCATCTGTAAAAACTCCTTCCTACCAACGAAAACGAATTACAAATCTCCTAGTTTAAAAAAGAAAGGCAGATAGTCAATCAGTGAAACTAGGAAGTATTGTAAACAACATATACAAAAAAATACAAATAGATCCAACGCATACATACTACGCAATTGAATATACGAGAAACAGAAGCATCATTTGTAATGAACGATAAAATTACACAACACAGTACAAAATATGCTATGCTTCAGTAGAACAAACAAAAGCCACAGCGATTATACAAGAATTAAAACACGTTTTAATCGACACACGATTTCTCAAAATCAATAATAAGACCTTACAGCAACATTCACCAACGTGAAATAATATAAAACACTATACAGTTAATTCTGACATTTCAACTAAGTTGTACTGGAATGCCATCAAAACAAGAAAGCAGATAAACAAGCAAAGCTAGCAAGGTACAAGACATATAAACATTCATGTAAACATTAACTGATTAATAAAATGTATTTTATATTAATTATTAAAAGGAATTATATAGTCACAAAATACAACGGAACAATTTTGTCGGTGACATGATACAGAAACAATACTACATACCAACAATTCAAATTACCACCAAACAGAAAAAGGAGAAAGTTTGGCTTTTAGATTTAGACTAAGAAACAAGTGTAGAAGATATGCAAATATTTTAGCCGAAATAAAACATTATGTCCCAACTTCAAATCACCATATACCTCCCTATATCATTACTTTGCACACTGTCCTTCTGCCACTTACACAATAGCAGATGCAAGCACATCTGAAGACTTGCTACCAAGATTATGTCAAACTCTACGAACACATGAAAAATTAAAACACTCGAGCCAAATGGAGGCAAGATGGTGACCAAACTGACAGAGACTCATTTCCGGCCCACTGGGTTTGAGGGAGCAACAAAAGCGTCCTAATTAACACACGAACAATCTACTTCTAAGCTACCAGAAGAGGCTGGATGACCGCATTGTGAACAGCTGCCCAGGATGTAACACTTCACCCCATACCATACAACACATAATGGAAGACTGCATTATACACAATCATGCACGCAAACAACACAACATACACTCTATAAAGGATTTGTGGGAAAACCCAGTTTCGGCTGTGGCATTCCTTGGGGAGACGGGACTGCTCGGACAGACAGTCTAGGGAACTACAACAACAACAACAACAGCACACGAACAAACTTGCGTACTCAGTGTCATTCCGTACAGTTTTAAGTGCCTTCCTTTATTACTGTTAATTTGGCACTGCGCACTGAAAATGTCCAAGGAAGCCGTGATATTAAAGTAACTGAAAACTTACTTAAATATTTTTCTGCATGATTAGAAATGTAAAAAAATCTAATAGATTGCATGTCAGACAGAAAACTATTTTGCTAAACTGTTCTCAGACAGCAGATATCGTTGATGATGTGTTATTATGCATATTAAACCCATGAATAGTTCCCCCATGCGCGTGCACGAGGGCGCATATCCAGGAAAGCTCGCACACACACACACACACACACACACACACACACACACACACACACACACACACACACACACACACACACACACACACACACACACACACACACGTGGCGCTGTGGTTAGAGTTCTCGCCTGCCACTACGGCGGTCCGGGTTCGACCCCCGCCCAGGGTTGAAATTATTTCAGTATCGCTTTGCTGCGGGGTGTTACTCAAACTCTTCTGGGCGGGGAGTTGTGTGTGTGTGTGTGCGTGTAAGGTCACAGTATTTCCCATGGATCGTTCATACGAGCTCTGAACTCTCATCCAGGAGGTTAGTAACTGTCGATCACGAGTCCAACACGTGGTCCAAGACCAAGGTGAATCACACACACACACACACACACACACACACACACACACACACACAGGCGCGCCCGCACGTGTGCGCACCCAATTAAAAATACAAACAGATACGTTCAATTGAAAGAATGATTGATATGTGTAATCCCGATATCTATCAAAAATGAAGAATACAATAAGCACTGGTTTGAGAGGACAGAGAACCACGTAAAATGTGTTCATGTTATCATAATTGTATAATCTTTGTATCTTCGATGTAAGCCTACCAGAAGTACCAATACCTCAAATCACATCTCATATTAATGAGTCTATTGTACGTAATTAAACAGATAGGTATCGATGATAGCTTCATTGTGTTTACATTCCATTACTTTCAGCGATTCGACAACAACTGACACCAATGGAACGAGTCCCGGTCATAAAATATGAACTGAAACACAATATGGATGCTTGTGAAAACATGGGTATTGAAGTAATTACATGCAAACATTATCACCTACCTAAGTAAACATTCGTCTGTGTGGCTATGTGCCTCTTGCTCTCGTTCTCTCTCTCTCTTTCTCTCTCTCTCTCTCTCTCTCTCTCTCTCTCTATATATATATATATATATATATATATATATATATATATATATATATATATATATATATTATATATATATATATACACACATACATACATACATACATATACTAAAGGTTTTTCCCCCTTACAAGGGAGGTAGCCAAAAACAAAGGTATAAAATCCACTCCCACCCATTCCACCTCCACATACTCCATTCC
>NC_134790.1:9232328-9292328 GCF_046742065.1 Oratosquilla oratoria
ATCGCGAGGTATCGATTGGATTCAGAATCCTAGTGTGGATAGTGGACTCCGTTGCCATATTGCTTGTGGGAATTGCGCGGCCGGCCTGGGGTATTGATGGCATACTGGATGTATATTGAAAGCAGGAAGATGCGGTTACGGAACAAGAAAGGCGCGCTGGAGCGCTGGAATGGAATAATAATTCAGAGACAATTTTTGTGGGATATGGTTCGTGGGTGACCCATTATACCTTTGTGTTCACGCGGCTCTTTGTCAATACACTCTGCTAAATTGCTAGTTAAATTTTATTTGTGTTTCGTTGTGTTTTCCAAATGTGAGTTTGGACAAGAGTATTTACCGGCTGTACTTTAATGTACCACTAATAGTACTCATTATAGGAAATGTGAAATGTTTTATTGTGAACATATTATTTCTTTATTTATCTATTTACAACTTCATTATGTGTTCTCTTGCTGTACCACTTTTATCACCAATCACACTTGGTGAACACCAAAGGTCGGCATTTAATATACCACTGATAGTAATCGTTATGGGAAATGTGAAAGGTTTTAGTTTGAATAAATCTTATTATTATTTATTTACTCATTTTTTACAACTTGATTATCTGTGTGCTCTGCTGCTGCGCCACTTAATATCAATCACATTTCGTGAACACAAAGTCTTCATTTTCGTATCCATATTGTAGCTAGGACTATCGTTTGCCCTGACTGTCTAAACACCCGTAAACATACACACATGCACACACACACACACACACACACACACACACACACACACACACACACACACACACACACACACACACACACACACACACACACACACACACACACACACACACACACACACACACACACACACACACACACACACACACACACACACACACACACATACACACACACAAGGGTAATAGTAGTGATTTCAGTATCTACTTACGCTCCTTGGTATGTACCTTAGAGGAATTGAGTTTTCAGGAATATGTGTATTGGAAATTTACAAACAATAAGTTTGAATATTCTTACTAATAAGGTGTGAATGATAAATACAAACATACAGAATTGAAATATCTAATAATAGAATGCATATCAAAGGTAAATTATTAGTTGATCTGTGTATTTATACATTTATCTACTTATTTGTTTGTTTATTAATGTTGTTGATTCATCATATATTCATTTATTTTATTTACTAATCTGATTTTCACTTGTTATTCTAATTTCATCTTAAGAGGTTCATTTAATCATTTCTCTATTGATTTAGCTATTGATGTGTTCATTCATACATCTATTCATTGGTATATATTTATTTATCTACCTGTCTACTGATTATGTTTATATATCATTCACGTGTTTAGTCATCTTTTTATGCAATTATCTGTCCACCACTAATGTTGATGGAGACGTGACTGTATTGGGGGATAAGGAATTGAAGTGAAATCCAGAAATGAGGCATTTCACAGAACCAGTTCTCCAATTTATGAACACAACAGCTGCGACTAATTTTGTACTAGATTGTATCAATAGTGATCGGCTATTTAATAGGTGGTATACTAAAGTGTGTTACACAAAAGGTCTTACTTACTATTACTATGTTTTAAGTGGCCCTTTGTGTTGTAAAAGAGAAAATGAAAAAAGAGACAGAGAGAGAGAGAGAGAGAGAGAGAGAGAGAGAGAGAGAGAGAGAGAGAGAGAGAGAGAGAGAGATAAACATATACATATATATATATATATATATAAATATATATATATATATAAAACTGAGAGAGAGAGAGAGAGAGAGAGAGAGAGAGAGAGAGAGAAGGAGAGAAAAGGAAGTCGGCTTGAAGGGTCCTAGGAGCAATGGCGGTGGCTGGTTGGTTGGTGTGTCTCTGCCCTTCCCCCCCCCCCCCGCGGACTCTTTGTTTGCTGAAGCGGATTTTATCTAATTGTCATGATTGCATGAGCAGAGTCTGTTGGCCTTGTGATTGGACATTACTTGAATAATTGTCTAATCAAAATAAAGTGGAATATTGCATGAGGCCAACCCACCAGGGGAAGGGTGAAATCCTAGTCATGAATATTTTTTCTTTCATAGGCTTTGTGATTTTTTTTATGTTTCCTTAAGAGAAAGTTATTGGGGATGAGGTTAAATGGTTTTAATGAAGATAATGTGCACGGAAATAGTTTTACTGCAGGTATATATATGCATACATTTCATCACGGACAAGTTCATAAGTAATGTGTGTATTTGCATACGGACATATGCACACGTACACGCATGCGCGCGCACACACACACATACACACACACACACACACACACACACACACACACACACACACACACACACATACATGTCCACAGACATCCACACGTGCATTCACACACACACACACACACACACACACACACACACACACACACACACACACACACACACACACACACACACACACACACACACACACACACACACACGTCCACAGACATCCACACGTGTATTGACACACACACACACACACACACACACACACACACACACACACACACACACACACACACACACACACACACACACACACACACACATACATACATGTCCACAGACATCCACACGTGCATTCACACACACACACACACACACACACACACACACACGTGCATTCACACACACACACACACACACACACACACACACACACACACACACACACATCTATAGACACACATCCACAAATATGCGCAAACGCACATACACTCACACACGTGCATCCACACACACACACACACCTACATACAAATGCATACACACACACACACACACACATGCATCATGCATGCATGCAAGCATGCAGACACGCTTTGCGATGTCTGCCTAGAGTGCAATTTACTTAGGAAGAGGATGATTGGATGGCGATACAAAAGGTTTTAGCCGTAATTTCGTTGAATAATGTAGCCACCATGATAAAGGGCATTATTGCTGGAGTGGATGGAGAAATGGATCCTTTAGTCCCTGAAAATGATGGCGGCATCGGTGTCATGATCATTCGCAGTGACTTGCATCTTCCGCATACCTTCTTCTCGAGTCCAATGACAGAGTCCCTGACTGGAATTTTCCCTCAACAAGGGCCTACGTTACCCTGCAAATGCACAGTGAGGTTTCGCGAAACTGAATAGAATCGCCTACGCTTAGACAGAGTGAAGTATGGATATGAGGTGACGTGTGTCGTTTGATACTAGGATATGGGCTCATTTATGGCAAAGTAAAACAAAACAAAATTCAAAAGATTCAAGATTATATATGAAAAATACACTTACATCGATTTTTCTATTGTACTTGGGAAGCTGAGGTTGCATTACGAAAATGAGGAACATAAAAGATGTTAGGAAAGAGAGAGGCAATTACCAGACTAGGCTGTTGTATCTATCAAATATTTTATGATCACAGTTCAGGCAGAAATTATTTAATTATTAATTCGTTTATCTATTTATTCGTTTTTTCCTTTGTCAAGACGAAGAGTCTTTGGTATATAGATACATATTTTATTTGTCTTTTTATTTAGTTATTTACTTATGAATTAATTTGTTCATTTACTTCTTTATTTATTCATTTACTTGTCCATCTAGTTATTATTTTTTTATTATTTTTTTTTATACAATGACTTATTGATTTGTTTGGTTACTTGTTTTCTTATTTATCTTTTGTCTAATGTATTTATCTATCATATTGTATTGGATAGCGGTAGAGGGATCTAGTCTCCTTGCGCGTATACCACTCAATATTCTTGAAGAAAGAGCAAAAGGCGCAGAGATTCTTTGTAAAAACTAGAAGTTGAAAACGAAAAATAGAATGTACTCGTGTTGTGAAATTCCCAGATAGAATTCTTCATCGAAATTTCAGGAAATATGATGAGAATCTAAGTCATCTGTGAGTTGACAGCGATCGGGCTCGTGTAGGCATCCAAAGGAGAATTCAATTTCCTTATGATAATTATTGATGCTCTTATTGATGTTGTTACCAATAGCCCGGTGGCCTGACGACAAATATGCCGAGAAACGTTAGCTCGTTGTCTTACACTGATCAATGAAATGAAATAAATAGATATAGCTAAATAAGATGTTTTATTTGAGAAAATGTAAGGTAGATTATGCAACATATACATTCACATCTTATGCATTCACAGTTTATGTGACAAATATGCCAAGAAAATTTTAGGTTATCTTTCGTTGATCAATAAAATCAAATAGGAAAATATATTTAAAAGAAAAGTTTTATTTGAGAAAATACAAGGACGATTCATCAAAATATTTTTTCACATCTTATGAAAGATAATGAAATAACATATTGACTCTAGAAGTTTTTGTAAACAATTTATCAAAATCAGAAGCCAGTAATGTACAGCAATGAAGTGTCCCATGCTATGAACTAAAAAAAAATATCAATTTTCATATAAGATGTGAACAATATTCACATCTAACAAACTTCAGGTTGATATAAACAAGAGTTGTGAATAATACAAATTATTTCACGTGGTTCTTGGAAAACAATATATAGATATTGGATAATAATTCCAATGAATAATGTACTTTTGTGTCAGTCTAGCACTGAATGATGCAGGTGCACATCAGACAACTTCTGCCATAATATTTTCAGCAGAAGTCAAAGCCTTCACTTTCACTTGACGATAAAGTGTTCAGACCGCCATTGCACGTGGCTATAACTGGGAGGCCGAAGAAGTAAAATTGTGGTCTTTTCATTCGCAAAGTGAGATAGAAACCCGAAGAAGAAAAGTCTTCAAATGCGAAATATTAAAGGAGGACGATGCCATTTGTCTGAACGTTAGCTAAAGCAATGAGAGAGAAGAGAGGGAAGCACTTGAAAACTCAACAGGAAGAGGAGTTTGCGAACAAGGACGAGTATATGGTGTGGAACAAGATGAATTATACAGTCATCCACCAAAAACACAACCACAAATGGGGTAATATGTTTCAACGTGGAGAGCGCTGTGGTTGAACGGACGAAGGTAATCGCGGTTGGAGCTGGGATGGTTGGTTCATGGGAAGTCGAGACCGGCTTTGGAAGACAACACAGGACAACAGCAAGGACATAAGGTCTTGAATTCACGTATTTGGGAAAAGAAGTCAAAGTCTACCCACCTTGCAGAGTGAGTAATAGCTAAAAAAAAAAAAGAATAGAAATCACTAAGAGGAGATGAACGCGTACATTAACGACTCTCTTTACAAGTTCTAATGAATGTTAAATGGCTGAGAAGACTTTGTTCGGAACAAAGTTAGTTTCTGATCAATTGAAATCTCATTTTGAACCGATTCTGCCCCTCAGATGAATAGAATAGAATAGTTTTAACCAAAATAAAACCTTTGCGGTGCGTTGCCAAGTAGAAAGGACTAAGAGTGAACAGTAATAAAATTCCAAAGGAAACGACCTGGTGAATTGCCAAGTAGAAAGGATTAAGAGTAAATAAAATTCCAAGGGAAACGACCTACGTCAATGTCTAAGAACTTGAAGACCCGAGAACGTTCATAAGGGTGCTCATTCTCGAATTTTTTTTCAGGTTCCAAAATGTCTGTTTATGAAGGAACATTTTTTTTCCTCTGGTGAATGTAAGACGGGGAGGAAAGGGAAAGAAAGAACAGGAAGGGACAAGTAGTACACGAAATGATGGAAGGAAGAATATGAGGAAGGAAAAGGAGTTGACATTCTACAAGGGAAAGACACAACAGGAGGTGAGGTTGTTTTGGGTGAGGGCACTTGTCTTAGCCCCCGTCTCTCTCTTTTTCCATAGTGAACGCAGTACTCTTGGCTGTGTTGCCAACCACCTTTATTATAAAAGATGCTTCATATTAATATGTATATACATATATATACATATACATATATATACGTATACATATACATATACATATACATACCTGCATAAATAGATGTGTGTCGTGAGTGTGTGTGCGTGCGTGTGTTTGTGTGTGTGTGTGTGTGTGTGTGTGTGTGTGTGTGTGTGTGTGTGTGTGTGTGTGTGTGTGTGTGTGTGTGTGTGTGTGTGTGTGTGTGTGTGTGTGTGTGTGTGTGTGTGTGTGTGTGTGTGTGTGTGTGTGTGTGTGTGCACGCGTCTATGTGTGTGTGTCTGTGTGTGACCTTTTCCACTGGTTTTACCTAACTGTTTTCCACGAACTTGGATCTATGCACATGAGGTCCCGTCTCTGTACATTTGTGCTCGCAACAGCGTTCATGTGTGTTTGTTTCTGTATGTCTGTGAAAATATATAACTTCTCAAAAGACCTGTTCTTCACCTTAATTATTCATTCAAATAAGACTTTTCCTGTATAACGTGTAATACATATCTTTATATACCAGTTACTTAAAATACTAGTGAATATTTGCATCACATTTAATCAATACAACAGAGTCAAGAGACTGCAAATGCATAGTTGAATTAAGGGAAATATGTTTGGATATACGATGTTTTGGTTCAAGGGAAATATGTTTGGATATACGATGTTTTGGTTAATGGGAAATATGTTTGGATATACGATGTTTTGGTTAAAGGGGAATATGTTTGGACGTACGATGTTTTGATTGAAGGGAAATATGTTTGGATATACGATCTTTTGGTTAATGGGGAATATGTTTGGATGTACGATGCTTTGGCTAAAGGGAAATATGATTGGATATACGACGTTTTGGTTAATGGTGGATATGTTTGGATATACGATGTTTTGATTCAATGGAAATATGTTTGGATATACGATGTTGGTTAATGGGAAGTATGTTTGGATATACGATGTTTCGGTTAAAGGAAAATACGTTTGGATATACGATGTTTTGGTTCAAGGGAAATATGTTTGGATATACGATGTTTTGATTCAAGGGAAATATGTTTGGATATACGATGTTTTGATTCAAGAGAAATATATTTGGATACACAATGTTTTGGTTAATGGGGAATATGTTTGGATATACGATCTTTTGGTTAAAGGGAAATATGTTTGGATATACGATGTTTTGGTTAAAGGGAAATATGTTTGGATACACGATGTTTCAGTTGAAGGAAAATATGTTTGGATATACGATGTTTCGGTTAAAGGGAAATATGTTTGGATATACGATGTTTCGGTTAAAGGAAAATATGTTTGGATATACGATGTTTCAATTAAAGGGAAATATGTTTGGATATACGATGTTTCAGTTAAAGGAAAATATGTTTGGATATACGATCTTTTGGTTAAACTATGTCCTGGGTGGTGGAACATCCGTTACCTTACGGTTGAAACAAAGGTTTCCATTCAATACTCTTCGGCAGCGGTGGTCTGCCTTTGCTGTGTCGACTGGAATCCCACCAAGGCTCCTAATCCCGCCTCCGATTCGTTCGGCTCTGGTGCCAATGAGACGAAGACGGAAATTGCTGCGAGTTTGTAAGTGCCTCGGCTTTTATTAGAGTTTGTGGAAGGCCCTACATCTTCCCCTTTTCAACACTCTCGCTTCGTGCCAAGAACGCGTGACTTAGTTCAACAATGTTTTGTCTCTTATACAATAGTTGCCTTTTGCTTCCTAATGGAGACACATTAGAACTGAATAGGCCATTTACAGTCACGGCACGGTAGCGTTCTTTTGTGGAATAAACATACCAGGATTGTGAAAGTGATGTGAAATTCTGAAAAAGAAATCTAGTCCAAGAGACCCTTTTGCGTCAATGGCGCTTTTTGGAGGTTACCTTGTCTGGCAACAAACAGTTTCATTCAGCAGAGGTCATGACCTTGAATTGACAAGGCATCAACCGATCTCCATTAACCGCTTAAATAGTATGACGCTTTTTAGGAAGTTTCCAGTCACAGACGCAATGGCCGCAGAGGTCATGACCTTGATTCAACCGATCTCCATTAACCGCTTAAATAGAATGACGCTTTTTAGAAAGTTTCCAGTCACAGCCGCAATGGCCGCTACATCGAAGAGGACGAATACTGTGACAGAGTACCAGTCTCTTGACACGTCTCTCTCTTGCACCCACAAGTCTGAAGGCTGCAAAGCTGCCTACAGTGTTAATAAATTCGACATTTCCTTCCAAATGTACTTATTAAAATGTATATATACCTTGATAAAATTTTCTATTGCCATCCTAGGTAGCTTTAATCTTCATTTGATGAAATGTCTTTCAACAGCTTCATTATCATTTATGATACATCTGACTTTGCCACAGTCCATATTTACACAAACACATAAACACACATACACAGATACACACACACACATACGGCTCGTGGCGCAGTGGTAGAGTTCTCGGCTGTCAGTATGGCGGTCCGGTTTCGAATCTCGCCCAGGGCTAAAATAATTTCAGTATCGCTGCGCTGGGAGTCGTTACTCCAACTCTCTTCGGCGGGGAGTTGGGGGGTGCGTGTAATGTCGCAGCATTACCCATAGATCGGTCATATATGAGCTCTGAGCTCTCTTCCATGAGAGAAATAGATGTCGATCATAAGTCCAACACGTGATCTAAGATCATGGTGAATGGTGGTAAATCACACACACATCATACAAACATAAACACACACGTTACTATTCATCTTCCCAAATCCTATCACTCCTATCACTTCCCAAATCCTATCACTCTTCCCACTCTGGTATTAAAGTCGCGTAGCCCTATGAGCTTGTCTGTGATGGGTGTACTACGGAACAGAATGACAAAATCGGCATTAAACTGCCCTCTGATCTCCTCTGTGTTCGCCATGGTGGGGGTGTAAACACTTATGATTCACCACGGTCTTAGATCACGTGTTGGACTCGTGATAGACACCTATTTCCCTCCCGGAAGAGACCTCAGAGCTCATATATGACCGATCAATGGGTAATGCTGTGACCTTACACGCACACACACACCCAACTCTCCAGCCCACTAGAATTGGAGTAACAACTCGCAGCGCAGCTATAGTGAAATTATTTCAGCCCTGGACGGGATTCGAACCCGGATCGCCGTAGTGGCAGCCGGGAGTTCTAACCACTGCGCCATCGAGTGTGAGAAAGGGATTGTTGACGATATCAAGACAAGTTACACGAGTCTTTCGTTGACACCGGCGATGGCAAATCCAGCACCGCATGTTCTCTCTTTGTGTAGAGCCTTGCCTTTCCAGAAGAAGCTATATCCACTGCCGGACTCCAACGAAGACCCTTCCTCAGCAAGCTGAGTTTCGTTGATTGCTGAAATGTCGATATCGTATCTCGACAATTCCTTGGCAACGAGAGCTGTTCTTCCTTGTGGCTTGGAAACATTGTCTCGATCTACAAAGTTGCGTATGTCCTAAGTGCCAATTACCATTTTTTTTCTTTATGTGTATGAGTATGTCGACACCAGATGGTTAAGCCTGACCGCTGTGGTGAGGTAGCCAGAGTTTTTTTTTTTTCTTTTCTTTTTTTCTTTTACGGCAAGCTTTCTTTAGGCCACTTTTTCTATGCCCCACCTTTTATATGTGAGTAGTGCTATCCTTAAGAGGATACTCAGTCACCTACGATGCTGGCGAAGTTCCCTGAAGCTTAGTACAAAGAACGATGACCACTGGTCCACAGGCCACCTACGTGCAAGCCCATGATTAGAACTTCGAGTGGGTACCTCCCTCTGTCCCTTTCGCCACTTCCCCATCGCCGCAAGACTTGAGTATTCGGGGTTTGAGATGAGTTTAGATGGATTGAAACGAGGCGGGAGGAAAGAATTGAAATGAGTTGCGTAGACACCTGTGCATGAATTTGATTTAGCTGGAAGAACCGTTGTACAGGGGAAGTCTCACTCACCCGGCAGAACCTTAACCCAGGAACACGAGGAATCGTTACTCCTGGAGAACCCTCCTGCTGCAGTGGATGATCAGGACTTCTCAGTGTCTCGTCGTGCTCTTGGCGCTCCACAACGCCTTCTGGAACATTCTGGAACGTTCTGGAACCGCCTTCCTGGACGTTGGACCTCGCTGGTAATCTCGTCCACTCAGTCTCCCGGAGTCAGACTTTGCAAGCTTAGGGCAGACATACCCTAGCTCACCGAGGGTCTCAGACCCATCAGCTGCTCACACAAGGTTTCGTCAGCCAGTCAAAGCCGTTGTTCGGGATGTAGTCGCTGCCACATGCAAGCAGCCACTGGGACCCAAAGGTTAGGGCTGATTGCCAGGTGGAGAGGAATTATACACGGGGTACTCCGAAGAGCACGATAGGCCCTCCCGTCAGGGAAGCTATTTCATTCATCTGAAGGGTGGAATCTGGCATGAGGAGGAGGGTTTCGATTGATGAAGAATCTATTCAGGTTGAAATCGTCCCACGGTTTTATGAAATCACCTGTCACGTGTCAATTGGTTTTATGGTTTATGTAATTTGTTATGATTTGCGTGTTCTGCAGCTGCGTCTATTTTGAGAGCGTGTCATGATTATTGTTCGGGTTTGATGTGGTTTGTTGTGGTCCCTTTGATTTTTTTAGAATGAGTTAGTCACTATTATAGCCTAGTGCCCTCGCAGCATTGCACTGACTATTTTTCATAGCTGGTTTTGTGTAATGAATTCGTGGATTATCTAATTTTTCTGTTATTATGTAATCTATGATATTCATATTCTTTGTTTGATATAACTAGAATACATATGGGTGGGCTTAGATTTAATAGAATCATATCTATGAACTATTTTAGTAGTATTAACGTGCCATATTTTGAGGTGGTTACTTTGAGGTGGGCCATTTCATATATCAGTTTCACGGAAATAATCCGTGCACATACGTTAGTCTAACCATAAAAGACGTGTAAATTCCTGACATTTTTTGTAATAATTATCTAAACGAAGCTCAAGGTGTTTTCAGATCTCTTACACAATGCTTAGTCCATGTAAATGGATAGTCATACAGACTTCCATGAAAACTTCCACGACAACAAGAACCGCGTGCCTTGACTTAATTTCATCTTGGAGACATTTTGGCTAAACGCAGGCCCACTGTCCATAAGAGAACGGAGCTCTCAGAGATCAGGTCACGCCATCTTACAGTATATGAGCGTTTGCATAAAACTAGTCTTGCGTTTGCTAAAGCAATATTTCTCACGGACACGTCACTTTAGTAATGAGTTTAAACCAATTTACATGAATCAGCGCAGCGGGCCGATCAACACATCTATAAACAGGAGTCTTAATCCTAAGACATGTGACATGTGGAGGGTTGGTTTTGACCTCGCTTTCCTAAGATATGTGACATGTGGAGGGTTGGTTTTGACCTCGCTTTGCTCCACATAAACCCGAGCTGGTGTCCAATGACTATATTTGTGGCTGGTATTTGTCCTGACAGCCTAAACACAAAAAACACAAAAAACAAATATGAAAGCTCCGTTAATGGCTCAGTGCTTGTAGTAAAAATATACGATTCTTCATGGTTCCTAAACCCCAAGTACTACTTATTCGTTGCTTCTGGCTGTCGACAGGATATTTAATTTAGCTGCGGGAGATTCCTTTGAGGGCAAAGGCGTCAGACCTGTTTTGATTAACAACTCGCGTCACATGTCATTAGCTATCCTGGGAATGCTTCGTCCAGTATGATTATGCTATGGTCAGCTGACTCAATAGACTAATTATGATTATTAGTATCTTGTTTCATTTACGCTTAAAGCTCCTAAATATAAAAAAAGTTTAACTTGAGGTTAAGTTTAACTAATTAAAACACACATATGGGACCAGGCCAGCTTAGACCTTTTCATGTATATTAAAAATAAGGTAAATTATTTTAGCAATCGGCCAACTTTCAGTTATTAAGAGTCTAAAAATGTCATAGAGGAAGGATTAAATGAATCTTTTGTATCTGACTCAGTAATGTAATTGTGATCATAAACCTTTATCCTAGCCACGAGTAGAGAAACCATGACATACCTTAACACCTTGTGAGATCGAAACCTTTATTGGTATTACGTTTCGCTTGTTACAGCTTTTTTAAGTACAGCTGTAACAAGCGAAACGTAATACCATTAAAGGTTTCGATCTCACAAGGTGTTTATTCTCACAGTCTTGTCGGCTTTTGCCATTGTGATTCATGACATACCTTAACTATAATATATATAATTATTGTCCAGGCGAGGGCACACATTATTTATCAGCAGAATATATATATGAAACACAGGAGTCTAGAATATATATATATATATATTTTACATGCGTACGTCCCTTTGACTTGGCTACCTAGAATAGATAGATATCGTGTCTGTGATGGTATGCTGCTTATGACCTAAAATTTTAATTTGACACATACAAGGTAATAGATCAGTTATTAGTCAATATCTACCGTTTCTTTCCATGCGATTAATTTTGATTAGATTTCATGATTTAATATCTTTGATATGAAACAACAAATCCATTTGAATTGATGAATTATGAACAACAGCTTTATTTTAATCATTTATTTATAATTTCAATAATTTTCAAGAATTTGATAGCTTAGATGACATTTCAATTTGAGAGAGGATAAGTTGTTATATGTATATATATATAAATATATATATATGTATATATATACATATATATATATATATATGTATATATATGTGTATATATACATGTATATTATATATATGTGTGTGTATATATATACATGTATATATATATATACATATATATATATATACATATATATATATACATATATATATAATATATATATATATATATATATATATATATATATATATATATATATAACTTAGACCCACTCTCCGAGAAAGATAAGCTGAGATACAGAGTAAACCGTATATTTCGATCACTGACTGTGATCGTCTTCAGCAGGGAAATGTACGGAAATATACGATTTACTCTGTACCTCAGCTCAAGGTCTATATATATACCAGGTCTAACCACTTCCGACCAAATTTCGAGAGTGTTGGCACAGCGGGCCCCTGACGTCACCTGGCTGCTCAAAGTGGGGTTCGCGCGTTCCATCGCTGTTAGTTGTAGCTGGTTCGTTGCGCGGACAGGTTACTGCCTCCGCTCGCACCGCTCCACGCAATTAGTTATATTCTGACAATGAAGATCTATATATACCGGTATATATAGATCTTGACAATATGACTTATTGTGCCATTAAGGGTTGTGGCTCAAACCAAAGAGGAATTAAGCCAAATGTTAATTCTCATCGTTTTCCTGCAAATACACGCACATGTAAGCGTGTACACATATAAGCACACACGACGATATCTCCCCTTCCCGTAAAATACAAGTATATAAACACACACACACACACACACACACACACACACACACACACACACTCACACACACATACATGTGAACGTGTACACATATAAGCCCACACGACGATGTCACCCCTTCCCGTAAAATACAAGTATATAAATACACACACACCTCACCAAGTGCATACGTGGCGCGATTGGTTGAGATTCAGACTTATAACTCTTAGGTAGTGGCGATGCTTGGGTCGAATCTTGCCCATGGTTGATTTTTTTTTTTTTTTTTTTTCAATATCACTGCGCTTCGATTCGTTACTCCAACTCTCGTGGGCGGGGAGTTGAAGATGTGTGTGCGTGTAGGTTCATAGATCGGACATACGATCTCTGAGCTCTCTTCCGGGAGGAAAATAGCTGTCGATCACGAGTCCAGTACGTGATCCAAAAGACCAAGATGAATCACGCACACACACATGTGAAATGTACACATATAAGCACACACGACGATATATCCCCTTCCCGTAAAATGCAAGTATATAAATACACACACACACACATATGTGAACGTGTACACATATAAACACACACGACGATATCTCCCCTTCCCGTAAAATACAAGTATATAAACACACACACATGTGTACACATGTGAACGTGTACACATATAAGCACACACGACAATATCTCCTCTTCCCGTAAAATACAAATATATAAATACACACACACCTCCTCTAGCATACATGTATCGGTGGCGCAATTGGTAGAGTTGCAATTCTATAGTACCGAGATATTGGCGGTACCATGTTCGACTCTTGGCAAGGGTTGATTTTTTTTTTTTTTTTCAGTATCGCTGTGATTCGTGTCGTTACTCCAACTCTCGTGGGCGGGGAGCAGGAGATGTGTGTGCGTATAAGTTCATAGATCGGACATACGAGCTCTCTTCCGGGAGGGAAATAGCTGTCGATCACGAGTCCAATACGTGATCCAAAAGACCAAGATGAATCACACACACACAACACACACACACATGTGAACATGTACACATATAAGACACGACGATATATCCCTTCCCAAGTATACAGATACACACACGTGATCCAAAAGACCAAGACGCACACACACACGCACACACACATGCAACATGTGAACGTGTACACATATAAGCACACACGACGATATTTCCCCTTCCCGTAAAATACAAGTATATAGATACACACACACACACACACACACACACACACACACTGATAATAGCAATGAGCTAGAGAGAGAGATAACGGGGGGGGGGGAATATAATAATTCCAGTCTTCCTTAGCGTTTCACAGTTTTCTTCGGTGTTTCACAAAGAGAAAACGGAAGCAGCCAGATGACGTCAGAAGCTGCGCAGAACGGCTCAAACGGTTAGACCTGGTGTATGTAGATCTTGCCTCATCTTATCTTTCTCCGACGGTGGGTCTAGATTTTATTTTACTCATATGCTACTACATATACGTCATTTAGTATATATATATATATATATATATATATATACATATATATATATATATATATATATATATATATATATATATATATAAGACTGAAGGTGGAGGATTCAGACGAGGAATAATGGGAGAATTGTAATGCTTTAACGTTTCGACCCGCAGGTTTCACAAAGAGAAATCGGAAGCAGCCAGATGACCCTGCGGGTCGAAACGTTAAAGCATTAAAATTCTCCCATTACTCCTCGTCTGCTTCCTCCGACCTTCATCTTATTTTCATAATATAATATTTATATAATATATATATTTATATGTATTATATATATATATATATATATATATATATATATATATATAATATATAATAAATATAATTATTATATATCTTATATTTATATATATATATATGTGTGTGTGTATATATGTATGTATATATATATATATGTATATATATATATCTATATATATGTATATATATATATATATATATATATATATATATATACATATATATATGCAAAACAAATCACTAAGCACACGTGACAACAATACTTGCAGAAACCACTTGGAAAATAAAAGAAATGAATACCGAACGTTTTCGTCTATTCAAGACATCATCAGGGTACAAAGGATGATGTCATGAATAGACGAAAACGTTCGGTATTCATTTCTTTTATTTTCCAAGTGGTTTCTGCAAATATATATATATATACTATATATATATATATATATATATATATATATATATATATATATACATATATATATATATACATATGTGTGTGTGTGTGTGTGTGTGTGTGTGTGTGTGTGTGTGTGTGTGTGTGTGTGTGTGTTATGTATGTGTGTATGTATATTTATCTCTTTCATCTTTATTAGCTGTTGACCTGTCATCACACTTTTACATGGTATTGAGAAGACTATAATTTTTTCCCCGTATGAAAAATGTTTCTTCTTCTTTATCTATTTATTTGCTTATCTATTTCATTGGTTTATTAATTCTTATATTGTTTATTTATTCACTTATTTATTTTTATTTTTGTTTTATTTATTCATTTATTTATTTATCTATATATTTATTATTACTATTATTATTATTTTTTTTTTTTTAAGGTTTTCACCGCATAGGAGAAAATCAAATCTCTGAATGTTTTTACTTAATTACAATTTCACTTACTTCTAAGGAGAAGATACATTCAGCATGGAAAACTATTTTTTTCATCAAAATCGTCCCTAGCAATACATTGTGAATTACTCACCCATGTTAGTTGGAAACATTCAAAATTTGTCATTTTTGTACAACAAAAAAGGCGACACTTTGCAATGTAAACAAACTAAAAATAATTCCGATCTTCTGTTTTTTCCTATCAGGATCGACATCAGAGATGAAAAATCACTATTTTCCCTTCATGACTCTCCCAAAGTTGTGTGTGTGTGTGTGTGTGTGTGTGTGTGTGTGTGTGTGTGTGTGTGTGTGTGTGTATGTATGTGTGTGTGTATTCACTTATTCAAAACATATATACGAGAAAAGAAACTCTTCGTTTTTCATTGCTTTATAAGTCATCTTTTGATGTTTTTGTGCGCATAGGTTTATATTTTTGTAGGTTGTTTGAAAAGATGTATTTTATATAATCGACGTCAGCGCTTTGATGTCCCGTTTTAAAGGCACATGACCCGTCCCATTTATTTTGGTGGGGAAGTTTGAACACAAGTGTTAGTATATTTACAGAAACGAATAAATACTTTCACAAAGCTTTGTTTCCCTTTGTTTCACTGAGACCGAATGCATTTTACATGTCATTATTCAACACAACACTTGTGTTACAACTCTTTCCATGCATCAGCTGGTTTCATATATTTTTTCCTGCTTTTGTTCCGTTTACAATTGCGGTCCCCCAATTGTCATCATGTGGATGATGTTTGATGTGTTAATTATGATCACGAGTTGATTGCTGGCCACGTCCTTATAATCAGTTCATATTTCAACTCTGGATTCGTAACTTGAATGGCCTATTCTTATACGTATGATCAATGTGTACAATTATTTCTCCTCGCCATTTGTGTTGTCGTTCTTTCTCTGGTGTGACTATGTTTATTATTCGCAAGACAAGTGACTTAAGGTAATCATTTGTGTGTGTGTGTTTGTATGAAGCCATGTCGTCTTTGTTTACTTTTTTTTTCAAAATTAAATGGTCCGCTTCATCAATGATTTTTTACCTCATCTCTTGTTATCTGTACCCTGTTTTCTTTATCATAGACTTTTAATAAGCTTGTTCTGTTGATTAGTTAATAAAACACGCATAATTACCTCGGCTGAAGAGTTATTTCCTGTTTGTTTGTTTTTTCATTTTATTTTCGTTTGGCGTATGATATATAGTCTTATTACAATGTAGGAATTGCCTTGCGTTTTTTTCAAATGTCCTCTTTTAATATCATCCTAATTTCACTGCATTCGTATTGGGATTTTATTTCATCTAACTTAATTTTTAGTGTTTGAATGCGTTCGTTTCTCTCTTATAATGACTACTGTTCTGGAGCAAAAATTTGTTGAATTTTTGTCTGTTTACGCAATTGATTTCCACATTGTCTCTTTTTGATTTGATAACGTTACCAAAACAAAACAGTACTCGCGTTTGTTTGGCGGTACGCATATGTGATGATATCTGCTGATGTTTTTGTAACAGAACAGAACTTTCATTTCAGGAACACTCATATTTTTCTGCACACGAATTTCCATTCTTTTGCCACATCCCTGATCATAGATTTTGTATAATATCTATAACAGAATAATTCCTAATCACGATATCTTTTTATGAATACGGCAATAAAATGATTGTTTTAGATATGATATAATTTTGAATGTTTTTTTATATACTTTCTCTACCTACGTGTACTGAGTCATGTTTATTGTCTATATATGCTTAGGGGTATGAAATGCGGTAATTGAACCACAAACTATTCTGGCTGTTGTACATATTTTTCATGATTTATAACTAGATAACCACTATAAATTTCTAGAGCATTGCTATATGTTTTCACATCGTTTGAAATATCTCTTACTCAAAATAAGACGTATTGATAGTCTGGTTTCAAGGTTTTAGCTGAAAAAGGGATTCAAAGAGACACTCAAATTTCAGGAGGTACGGATACGAAAAAAAATATGTATGATATGATATGGTTTAACGTCAAAAACTGCCTCCTATCGGAAGGCTAGGACGATGCCCCTCACAGAGGACTTTGTATCGTGGAATTTAATGAACCATGCCCTTGGTTCAACTTCGCCGGTGGCAGGGTTCGAACCGCCATCCCCTCAACCTTTGCCACAAGTAACGACGCCCTAACCCGCTCGGCCAGCCATCAAATTGACCCACACTATCCACAACCCTATCCTCAGCCATATACTTGATCCTCTAAGTACACACCTCGGCTAAGATATCTTCATCTGACTTTTACCAGACGATTTTATTGAACCGAGGGAAGTTTCTCAAGAACTTAAAGAATATATCTTGAGTAAGTTCTTCACGGTTCAGTAGTTCTTGATATTTGTTCTATCACCATATGTTTTTGTTCAGCTGAAGAGAACACCTTCCACAGTCAAAGGATTAAGTTCTTCATAACCGACGGAGGGGTATGGATGATGATACGATAATCTCTTGCCTCGACTTCTTCGACACTCATTTCTTACCTTCATTTCTCCTTGACCTTCTTCGCTCACCCGAATCTCCTTCATCCCTCCTGACCTGTCTTGCTCGTTCTCGTTTCATCTTCTCTTTATTCATTTCGTCTTATCTTTGTTTACGTTTCAAGTTGATCCTCTAGTCTCCTCTCCATTAATTACTCACAAGACAGATAAACAAAATTAACCCTCGACGAACAAATAAGGCAATTTGTAAAAATAAATAAATGAATAAATATCTTCATCATCATCATCATCGTCATCATCATCATCATCATCATCATCATCATCATCATCATCATCATCATCATCATCAACATCATCATCATCATCATCATCATCATCATCATCATCATCATCATCATCATCAACATCATCATCATCATCATCATCATCATCATCATCATCATCATCATCATCATCATCATCATCATCATCATCATCATCATCATCATCATCATCATCATCATCATCATCATCATCATCATCACCACCATCATCATCATCTTATTCTTCTTGTATAGACACGGTAAAGGAAACATGGACTGGAGGTGTAGCGTTATTCCTGACGTTTCGTCTAACGACTTTCTCAAAGGAAAGTCGTTTGAGAAAGTCGTTAGACGAAACGTCAGGAATAAATCTTCACCTCCAGTCCATGTTTCCTTTACCGTGTCTATACAACTTGTTCACATGGATTTTCATCTTCTTCTTCTTCTCCCCCTTTTTTCTTCTTCTCTTTTTTTTTTTTTTCTTTTCATTATCATCTTTTTCATTTTCAACATCTTCTTCTTCTTCTTCTTCTTCTTTCACCTCTTCTTCTTTCACCTCTTCTTCTTTCACCTCTTCTTCTTTCACATCTTCTTTTTCTTTTTTTTTTTTCTTTTTTTTTTCTTCCTCCTTCACCTCTTCTTTTTCTTTTTTTTTCTTCTTTTTTTTTCTTCTTCTTCTTAATTCTCCTTTTCTACTAAATATTTCTCTTTCTTTTCTTACATCTCTCTTCGAAATCCTTCGCTTCGTTTTCTTCATTTTCTCCCATTTTCTCCACATCTTCCCCGTTTTCTTTTTCTTCTTTTTTCTTGATTTTTTCTCGTTCAGTTTCTCCATTTTCGACCTCCTTTCCCTTCTTACCTTCCTTGTTTTCTTTTTTCTGTTGTTTTTCTTCGTATATTTTCTACCTTTGAATCACTTGTTTCAAATAAATTTTCTTCTTGTTTGTTTTCCCCTCAATTTTTTGTTGCTCCTTCTCTATTTCTGTGTCTACTTATTATTTCTTTCTCTATATTTTTCTCTTCTTTTTCTTCCTCTTTCTTGTCTCCCCTTGTTTGTTTTTTTATTATTATTTCCTATATTTCCACCTTTTTACCTTCTCATGGGGGATGGGGGGATGAGGTAGTATGTGTGAGAAAAATTTGACGAAACCCGAAGGGATTTCTCTCCGTCTTCTCCTTTTCTGCATGGGGGGGGGGTTGTCGCCGATTTAATGAAGCGGCCTCGCTGTGGATGTGTGACATTGCTTCTGACCCAGGGCAGTGGACAAGATGCAGGGATGACCCGTCATCCAGGAGGTCCCAAGATAGGAGGGAGGGTAGAGGGTGGAGGGGAGTGGAGTGTGTTGGGGATGGAATGGGTGGGAATGGTTTTATGCCTTTGTTTTTTGGCTACCTCCCTTGTAAGGGGGAAAAAGCCTTGGTATATGTATGTATGTATGTATGTATGTATGTATCTACTGAAGAGGATTGCAGTTTGCAATCGAAATATATAGATTCCCCGTTTCCAGTCTTTTCTACTCCAACAGTGGTTTCTACGTGTATGTATGTATGTCTGTATGTATGTATGTATGTATGTATACATGTATTTATGTATGTATGTATGTATGTATTTTTATCCTTTTTTTGTCTCATCTTTATCATATTTTTGCTTATTTTCTTTTTCTTTTTCTCTGTATTCCTTATATTTTCTTTTGCATCCTCCTTTTGTCTTTTCCAATTCCTCCTATTCCTCTTCCTTCTTCTCTCCTCCTCTTTCTTTATTTTTCTTTCCATCTGATTCATCAACCGTGGTTAAACCTCTGGCCACTTTTCTTGCTCACTTTCTACAGAGTTTGCATAACTTGACACTTCTTAACTTCATCTATTTCCCAACTTCTCTCTCCTGGACTTCCTTCAACTAAAGCTTTTTTCTTTTAAGAAATTCTCCTTCCAGTTTTCCGCCTCTGTCATGTCTCGTTCTCCTCCTTTCGCTTCCGTTCGTCTTTCATCAGAATTTCCTGTTTTCCCTTCCATAGGATCGAGGATTCTCCCTGCGTGAATCCCCATGGTCTTGGATCACGTGTTGGATTCGTGGTCGACAGCTATTTCCATCCCGGAAGAGAGCTCAGAGCTCATATATGACCGATCAATGAGTAATGCTGTGACCTTGCACTCACACACACACACACAACTCCCCGCCCATGAGAGTTGGAGTAACGACTCACAGCTCAGCGATACTGAAATTATTTCAGCCCTGAGCAGGCTTCGAACCCGGGCCGCCGTAGTGGCGACCGCGAACGCTACCACTGCGCCACTGTACTTGTATGTGTGTACATCCTTATGTCTCTACCCAGTTGTAATATACAAAATGAACTGTAATAAGCCAAACGTTGTACAAATATAGGCTCCGTCCTCATATGGTGTTTAACTCGTCACAAAACAAGAGAGTTATGATCGTAGGGTCCCGTCTTCACAATCCCATTGGTAAATTCTAACCTTAAACTGTCCCATGTTATTTGACTTTTCTATTTCTTCACCAAATTGTTCTATAAATAAGCAATTCTGTCCTAGATTTTTTTTTTCGTTTTTTTCAATATCGTTCAGGTATTTATCTCATTTATCTATTTATGTGTTAATTTACTTATATATTTATTTAGTCATTTATTTTGTTTATTCTCTTTATTTTATTTATTCTATTTATTTCATTTATTTTATTTATTTCATTTATTTTATTTATTTTATTTATTTTATTTATTTTATTTATTTTATTTATTTTATTTATTTTATTTATTTATTTATTTCATCTATTTATTTATTCATTTACTTATTTAGTTAGTTATATATTCATTTATCTATTTATTTATTTGTTTATCTATTTATTTGATTTTATCTATTTATTCGTTTATTTATTTGTTTATTTATTTATTTATCTTCTTTCATCTCATGGCCTCTGACCTTTGTTCCCAGACGAAGAGATCTTCTTTACTATGAGTATGTCCGCGTCTTCCACGGCTCTTAACATTTGTTGTGTCGCCTCTCTTACTTCCTTCCTCTACCGTTGGCAGCCCCAGAATATTCATCATTTTAGTGACTTATCAGTAAGATCTGGCACTATTATAGTTGCTTCTCTCTGAACTTTCTTTATCTTGAGTACCATTCCTTTTTTTTTATCTTTATTTTTTTATTTTTATTTATATATATATATATATATAGATATATATATATATATATGTATATATATATATATATATATATATATATATATATATTTTTTTTTTTTTTTTTTTTTTTTTTTTTTTACTGTTGTGACCACTCAACTGCTTCATATTTTGATCTAGGGCGGGTCGGATTTTCGATTATATACTTTATCATGTCTACCCATGTGACAAAATACTACTCGCATGTTCTCTGATATATTGTAGGATTCAGCAAAAATATATTTAGTGTGTGTTTTTAAAGAAATTTTATTTTCTTAACCATCACTTCTGTTTCTTTCTTCCTTAGCATTTGTCATCAAATAATGTCCAATACTATTCATTTCTTCACATTGAAGTTAATTTCCCAGTACTGACTCCATTCAGGTAACTTATACAAATCCTCTCGTAATAGTCTACAATCTTCCATGTCCTTTAACCTTCTCATTACCTTTGCGCCATCAGCAAAGGTGTGTGTGTGTGTGTGTGTGTGTGTGTGTGTGTGTGTGTGTGTGTGTGTGTGTGTGTGTGTGTGTATGTCTCTCTCTCTCTCTCTCTCTCTCTCTCTCTCTCACTCTCTATCTGTCTACCTACCTACCTGTCTATCTACCTGTCTTTGTCCATCTCTGTGTCTGTCTGTCTGTCTGCCTCTGTCTATCTATCTGCCTGTCTTGTCTGTCTGTCTCTCTGTCAGTACGCGTATCTGTGTTTCTCTGGTTATATCCCTCCCTGTCTACCTGTTTGCCTGTCTCTTTTTCTGTCTATCTGTCTGTGTGTATGTATGACGATCTGTTTGTTTGTACATATGTATGGATTTCTATCTGTGTGTATTTGTGTGTCTTTATGTCTGTGTCTATTTGTGTGTCTTTATGTCTGTGTCTATTTGTGTGTCTTTATGTCTGTCTGTCTGGCTGGCTGAGCGTGTGGCCGTGTCTGTGAGCCTAATTCGCTCGCCTCGTTTCTTTCTCATTTGAGTTCGTCATAAATTCATCCCCCCTCCCCCCCTTGGCTGCTTCTCTCGACATACGATCTGACTCCAATTGCCAACACCGACAGTTTCATCCTCCTCTCTCCTCTTTTTATTCTTCGCCCCCCGTGTCTTAACTCATCGTCCTTCTTCTTCCTTTTTCTTCCCGTTAATTTGGTCGTCTTTTCTTCGACTTTGGCCTACGAGAGCTTCCTTCCTCCACACTTCTTCGTTCATCTCTTTTAATGGTTTGACTTTCTACTTGTCTCAGTCAGCACGAATTCTGGCTATCATTCATTATTTTTTCTGAATCCCGCCCCCCCTCTATCTCTGCCTCTCCCTCTCTCTCTCTCTCTCTCTCTCTCTCTCTCTCTCTCTCTCTCTCTCTCTCTATCTATCTATCTATCTATCTATCTATCTATCTATCTCTTTACCTTTCTCATTCTTTCTACGATGTGTGTGTGTGTGTGTGTGTGTGTGTGTGTGTGTGTGTGTGTGTGTGTGTGTGTGTGTGTGTGTGTGTGTGTGTGTGTGTGTGTGTGTGTGTGTGTGTGTGTGTGTGTGTGTGTGTGTGCGTCTGTGTGTCTGTGTGCGTTTGCCTGACTATTTTTATCTATTACTTCATTTATCCGTCTGCCTCGGTTTCTTCACTTCCAACCAGAACTTTGTCTTTTTTTTTTTCTCATAAGTTGTCCGCAACCTCTGAATGACCTCATTTTCTTTGGCCTCAAACCTTTTCTTTTTCTATTTCTTTCTTTCTTTCACTCTTTGTATACGTCAACCCTCCAATCTGCACTTAGACTGTATCTAATATACAAATCTTGATTCTCCTTCATTATTCATTTTTCACTACTCTTACTTAGCTTTCTTGTACCTTGCACTTATTCCTCAGTTTTCTATTAAATTAGTATTTATAAAACTCTTCATATGTTTTTTTCTGTGCCTTATATTTTCTATTTTTATTTAATGTTATTTTTCATTCATGGTTCTCGTTGTAGATGTTTGTCTTGTTTTTCTACATCTCAGATGCATTCCACCTTTATCTTTTATGCAACGTTTTATTTAATTCATTTAATTTCATAAGCGTCCCTTTTTTGTTCAAAATAAAGATGTAAAAAGTGTCTGTGCAATATTTCTTGTACACTTGAATAAGTAATATGTCTTATAGTATAATCAATGCATACATATACATACATACATATACCAAAGGCTTTTTCCCCCTTACATGGAGGGTAGCCAAAAATAAAAAGGCATAGAAACCACTCCCACCCATTCCATCCTCTACATATTCCACTCCCCTCCACCCTCCTCCCTCCCTCTCATCTTGGCACCTTCTGGATGACGGGTCATCCCTACATCCTGTCCACTGCCCTGCATACTAGCGGTTAAAATCCCATTTTATGGTTATTAACTGCATATGTTATATTTATCTGATATTTTATGGTCTTAGTTATGCCATTACGAATCAGAGCCAAGTGTCACTCTTTGGGAACTGGTGTTGCGTGTGGTGGATGAAATGAAAGTCACAAAAAACCTTTTCAGGTTTTATTCACCAAATGAACATGGTGCGAGCAGTTCAGACTATCTTCCTACACGATCTATCTCGCAATCTTATCCGCGTCCATCTTAGTGTGTAGGCCAACAGAAGCCTCGGGAGGAATGTTTTCGAACTAGATTTACATGACACAATAACTAGGAATACTAATCAGTGACATATATGAAATATAAAAGTTAATGAGAATACTACATCTTAGATTGATTAGGTAACTGAAATGTATTACATAGATTTGAACTTGTCTTTAATGCTAACAAGAATAATGATAACAGATATAGTAAACTACGTAAAGGCAGGAATGTTCGTTATTGTCCCTAGTTTCGATCTCCTCTTCACTTCCTTTCAACTTTCGCCACTGTCTTTTACAACTCCTCGGTTCCGAACTGTGTTATTTACCAAACACTCAACTCATGAAAATACAACACTCGCCATCTACCCCCGTTTCTACTAACTTATCTACTAGCCTCTTACATCTAGTCTATATTTGGATATCCGGTTGGTGGCTAGGGAGGCCTAAAGACTACGTAGTATTTCAAGAAAGGCTCGGCCAGCTATCGGGAGCTGGCCACGGGAGAAATAAGGTGAGGAGGAGAGAGGTGATAGAAAGAGAATTGGCAGATTTGGCCGATCAGGAATACTGTGATGGTTTGGACACTTGGAAATAATGAGTGACGAGTATATAAATCTGAGGTGGATGGAGTGAGCTGAGGGGGAAAACCAAGAATGAGATGGATGAATGGAGTGAAAGAGGTTTTGAGTATAAGGGGAATGTCTGTTGAGCAGGGAAGGGAGAGGGCAAAGGATAGGTCCAAGGGGATAATTGTTATAAATGGACAAAATATTAACTCGCCCCGACTTCTTCTCGCCTTCTCTATTTTCACATGAAGGGACGACGAGGGACGGTCGCCATGTGAATGAAGCGGTGGGGATAAACCATCTTAGGCTGTGGAATCTACTGTAGATATTTTGTGTTCTGCTCCATTGCTTCTGACCTGACAGTGGGTGAGTAGCAGTTCCCTTTTATCCATGAGGAGCTATGATGGATGGAAACAAATGGGTAATAGATGGGAATAGAATGGATGGGGGGGGGGCAGGAGGAGGAGCTTTGGCTGGCTACCTCCTCTATAAGGGGGAAAAGGAGCCTTGTAGTTTATGAATAGATAGATTCTACCTTCCCTGAATCTCTCACTTGTCACCTCTTATGACTCCAACTCTCCTGTTCAATATTGACCCAAGGACAGAGGTGCTGCCTTTAAGCAACGCAATGCAATATGTTTGAAAGCAGATATGGTTATGGAGCGGCCGTCCATATGGACTGCTGCGGTGATGTGTGTGTGTCACCTTTTGATAAAGGGCATGACTCTGATAGCCACAGCTGTCCCGCTTGTCATCCTGTCACGCCTAATTCGGACCTGGAAAGCGTAGAGGCGCTCTCTCCAGTGCCAGTCTCTTGTCCTGATAGGACCGTTCGGCGTCATGGGCGATGACGTAGATAATCGTATTAATCATCAGACTCTCTTGATCAATTGCTGGTCCGGACTGGATGTGTCTATATTTGTTTCGGGATTCATATTCAGAAAGTGTTTTGGTTTAATCATATTAATGATAATAAGCTGCAGACGGGAGGGTTTGCGGAAAGTCCGTGTTTTCAAAAGAAACTTGAGGCTTTGTTGAAACCTATTATAATGCTTTATAAGTATTTTTACATTAATAAATAATAGTCGTATGTGCAAACTAGCATATTTTGTGTACCTTTGGTAAAACTGTCTTAAGAATACACGGTTAAAGATTATATTGAACATGCAAACGTAGCCTTAACAAAACTCAAGAAACAAACATTCTTTCGTAAGGCTTAAAAAGAAACTGATTGATTGATTAAAGGTTATCTGGGGTCGTAGCTGCCAAAGTCATAGATGCCAAGCTTAAGAAATAAGTAAATAGATAAAAAAAAAAAGAGATATAAAGGAGGGAGGGACAGAAGTTTGTTTGAAATTAATACATGTTCTAAGATGTTTGTGAGATTTTTAAGGCAGTCAAGTTAAGTAAACATATAGGACTTCGGAAATCGGTGCTTTAACATACGAGTATGAACACTTTTATATGTCCTCTGAAAGGCTGTTCATATATTTTGTTCATGTTATAAAATTGACCAACTCTTTTGCACTTATGTAACTCTAATCTACAAATATTTTGTCTTAATATAAAGTAACTAGTGATTAGAAAGATAATCTTAGTATAAAGCGTCTTCATTTACATTTGCAAAACTAAGGCGTTACGAATACATCTGTTTGTGAATGAGCTGTACTTTGCCTACATCGGCTGAGAAAACACATATCGTGATACACCAACGAACACAGTTTTGTAAAAGAATAATGAAGCGATAAGTTTAGAAGTATGAAATATTGATTTTTTTTTTCAAAATCAACGCACCATTGTAGACACAATAACATACCCCATCTAGTATGAGGCCAATGCAAGTATATTTTCATAATGGTTGTATTAATATAATCATTCATACTAAATCACTTCTACTGCAATATATATAAGTAGATCAAACACTCAAAAATGAAATGGGAAATTACATTTGGTATATCATGATCTAGGTTCATTTGTCTACAATGGTGGTCAAAGAGTCATTAACCAGTCATATGTGTAAGAATGAACACCGTGTGAGATCGAAACCTTTATTGGTACGACGTTTCGCTTGTTACAGCTTTTTCAAGTACTTGGAAAAGCCGTAACAAGAGAAACGTCGAAACGTCGTACCAATAAAGGTTTCGATCTCACACGGTGTTGATTCTCACAGTCTTGTCGGCTTTTGCCATTGTGTTTCAACAGTCATATGTGATCTCAGAAACCTAACAAAAGCAAAGGGTGAAATAAATCGACCTTAGCGAAGACAGAATGCTAATGGTCGCTTTTATCATTATTACTATGACAACATCAGGGAAGCCATCGCAAGGAGAGGAGCAACGTACCCCCAGATCTAGGAAGAGGAGCTTTTGTAGGAGAGAGGCCAAACGCAGAGTATGGGATCCAATATATTTAACGTTTCGCCCAGCAGGACTTCTTCAGAAATAACATTATTTCTAAAGAAGCCCAACAGGACTTCTGAAGAAATAACATTATTTCTGAAGAAGCCCTGCTGAACGAAACGTTAAATACATTGGATCCCATACTCTGCGTTTGGCCTCTCATCTACAGTGCTGTTGCAGTCGCTGCTGCTTTTACTCAAGAGGAGCTCTTCCTGAACCGTAACGCCTGAAGAGGTTTTGTCTTGACAGGACGCCAAGTCCTACCAAGAAGATGGTGAGCAGGTGTGGAACTATTATCGGATCACATGAAGAATCGCCACCCTAGACTTCGACAGGGTGACAATTCTTCTTGTGGGCTGCTATCCTAGGGTGACAATTCTTCATGTGGGCCATCTTGGGTTTACGATTCTTCGGTTGTATAAGTTGATGACAATAAGCATAGCCCTCATTCAACCTAACCTAACCTAAATTAACGTAACCTAACCTAACCAAATCTTTATACCACTGTTGATATTCGGCGTACTGGGTAACAATTCTTCAGGTGGGATCTCATGGGTTGACAATTCTTCATATGGGCGTTCTGGGGTGACGGTTCTTCATGTAACCCCTATTATCTTAATCTTTTAGCAACTGAACAAATCTTATCCCAAGAACTAACAACAATAGAGATTGAGCTTTGGGCTATATTCCCGCCTCACAACTATACAGTACCAGATTTGATCTCCAACGTTTTGACCCGGTACTTACCACTTGCCCTTGCTATACGAACACAGATCATATATAAAGATTTCGACTTAAAGTCATTTCTTTGTGGTATAAGCCCCTCCCTATATAATTTTCATCTTTATTTGTACTCCTAGTTAACTCAATGGGAGAAAGTAATACGATTTCAAACGATATTCAACCACTTGTGAAACACAATACCCTTTGTATATAGGCCAAAATATATACCAAAACAAATACGGCTGCGCTACAGACAGCTGTAGCGACCTTCACAAAGGAACTATGTCCGTGGATTAGAATAATCTAGATGCTTTTTCTTCCTTTGGTCTCGAGGACAAATGAGATCCACCACCACAAAATCTATAAACTCCCCTCCATAGTAACGGATCTGTGATTACTTGAACGTAGGAGGAAAGGGCTTAGAGATCGCATGGAATTAGAACGAACGTCGTTACAGCATGAAAGGTAGACCCTCGCCTCCATGGTGACGGATCTGTGATTACTTAAACGTAGGTGGAAAGGACTTAAGAGATCGCATGGAATTGGAACGAACGTCGCTACAGCATGAAAGGTAGAGATTTCATGCAAGAGAAACATTTACTTTTAAATCTTTGTTGATTCATTAAGGAATAGAGATTAATAGTGAAAGAGATAGTCCATGTATATCTCAGTAATTCAGTGATTAAGTAATACTTATGCAACTATTTATGTACATGTCTATTCTTTCTCGATGTTGATCAATGTACTATTTCATCTTTACCTATCAACTTACGGTTTCGCTTATTATCTATTTATTTATATGCCTAAGTGTTTTATATATCTTAACTTATTTATACAATTGATACATTATTTGTTTGATTACTTGCCATTATCATTCTTTTATTTATTTATTTATTTGTCAACTAATCTCTAGTTTTTATCTTTCATTTTTGTTTGTTTATATTCATATATATTTATTCATCGATTTATCTGTTAATGAATCTGTCTATATGCTTTTCACATATCTATTCATTTGAATTGTTTATTTTTTTGTTTATTTGATTATTCGTTGTTTACTTATTTACTTATATAACTATTATTTTTATTGGTTTGTCTGTTTATTTTATGGAGGCTTTGGTCGATCGTAAAATGTATGTCAATACCATAATCCTGGGACGATACTTGCGTGTCACCATTTTCAAAATTACCCCACCAGGAAAAATTTACCAAATGATAATTCGGTCATGACTTGCAGAGTAGATAGACACAAGATTTGACATACAAATCTATGTTTTCATTGGCGGATAATCGTATAGTAACTAAAAAGCATCCAAACATCAAATCAATTAACGACTTATTAGACTCTTAAAATATACGAGTATCTTACTTTCGAAAAAAAAAAAATACCATAAACGCCATATTAAGAGGGTGACTGAGGAAGAGGAGAAGGAGGAGGAGGAAGGGGGGTGTATGGGGAGGGAACTGGAAGGGGAGGGACGGGAGAGTTGGTAAGCGACGAATCCCACAAACTGTTGGATAAATTTGAAAATCCATTACCGTATTACCCACACGATAGCATGGACAGAGTTAGTTTACGCTCCCCCAGCTTTCCGAGAACACGTCCTTAGGCAAAATAATCGTGGCAATATATCGCAGACTAATTAGGAAAAACCTGGATTAGACCACTTGACCTAGAAAGGGCTTGTTAATAATTTTGCACTTCGTGAGTTCATCCTTAGAGAAATATAATTGCCTGGCAATAAATAGAAAGAAAATGGAGTTTGTTTGAAAAAAGATAATGATGAAAATGAACTTGGTTATGGAATCATTTTCTTGGCAGAGGAACTCTACCAAATGGAATAAATCGAGACGCACATCGGTGGAGAAATGTGGAGTGATAGAAGAACATAATAAATTACTCATAGACCATCGCCATACTTTAACCCGCAGAAGGCTTAGTCCACTCTCTATCTTAATCTCATTCAAAGTCTAGAAGAACATAATAAATTACTCATAGACCATCGCCATACTTTAACCCGCAGAAGGCTTAGTCCACTCTCTATCTTAATCTCATTCAAAGTCAGGCTATTTCATTCAGTGATAAAAGACAAAGTGATAAAATAACTTTCATTAATCCTTTGAATATATACTTCTACTTGTATTTGTGTTCTACCAGGAACCAGGCGTAATTATTGAGCTAAAGAAGAGTCCTAGAAGATAAATTATAAAAACAACTATGATGAATCCTTTGACTATAATAACACTACTTGTATTTGTAATCTACCAGGGACCAGACGTAATCATTGAGCTAAGGAAAAGTCTACGAAAACCTTAGGGAATGATAAGTCTTCCGTTTTAGACTTCATTGAAGAAGACATACCTAAACACCCTCATGGACAATTGGAAAAACAAACATTTCCGTCCCTGTGTATCAGAGAGAGAGTGAAAATTTTACTGATATTAATTTTGCTTTGATGAATAGCGATGAAATTGTCCATTCAGACTAGAGAAGTATGCTGTACTTACAGCATTAATGCTGATCAAGCAATCTTTCACTTGAAGTCACACAAAAATGCATTACAAATTCAATTCGTAAAGATCGAAGACGGCTTCTAGCCTTATGTTCACAAGGCAGAGATTAAATGTGTTGACAATGGCAGAATACCTGGTGAAATATCTACAAAGGGGGATTGTGCTGTTAATTATTTTTCAGGAAAGACACACGAGAAAATACGACCTTAAATGTGTTCTAGGTGAAGTTGCATGAGAGAAGGGAAGGGGTCATATCATATATATGTGTGTACACACACACACACACATATATATATATATATATATATATATATATATATAGATATAGATATAGATAGATATATATAGATATAGATATATATAGATATATACATAGATATACAAATATGTATGCAAAGTAGACCACTTGGAAAAAGAAACTAACGAAGCAGAGCGCTTTCGTATATTACATCTTCAGTGCAATATATATATATATATATATATATACATGCATGCAATATAACCACAGAAGAGAAAATTGTAGACAGTAAATAATTTCGTATATTACATCTTCAGACTAAATGAAAGAGATACAAAGTTGTGTTTAGATGTCAGTATCAGATACCAACCGCAGGGGTGAGGGCGAAGACAATAAAATACGGAGGGGGTGACCTTACCTCCATCGACCTAACCAGCACAAATGGTTCATTCTGGCGGAAACATCTATATCTCTTTCATTTAGTCTGAAGATGTAATATATGAAAGTACTTATTGTCTACAAGTTTCCCTTCTCATGAGGTTATTTTGCATTTTCGTATCACAGTGATGTGATTCCTTGCATATATATATATATATATATATATATGTATGTATATTATATATATACATATATATATATATGTATATATATGTTTTTATATTCGTAAAGGTAGGTAGCAGATCTTCCTTAATACATATAACATTAAATTTGACCGCTGCTTGTGCAAGAATAAGCTTCTTGTTGAAAGATTCAACCTTTCTAATAGAACAAAGAAGCACTATTAGAAAGGTTGAATCCTTCAACAAGAAGCTTATTCTTGCACAAGCAGCGGTCAAATTTAATTCTATATATATATATGTATGTATATATATATATATATATATATATATATATTATATACGTATATATATATATATATATATATTATATACGTGTATATATATATATATATATATATACATATATATGTAGACACACATTATATATATATATATATATATATATATATATATATATATATATATATATATATATATATATGCAAAATAACCACAGGAGAAGGGAAACTTGTAGACAGTAGTTCCGTTTGTATATTACATTTTCGGACTAAATGAAAGGGATACAGAGTTGTGTTGAAATATAAGTATCAGGTAGCAATCGCAGAGGGAGTTGGAAGACAATACAATGCGGAGGGGTGACCTTACCTCCATCGACCTGGCCAACACAAATGGTTCAATCTGGCGGAAACATCTATATCTCTTTCATTTAGTCTGAAGATGTAATATACGAAAGTACTTACTGTCTACAAGTTTCCCTTCTCCTGTGGTTATTTTGCATTTTCGTATCACAGTGATGTGATTGCTTGCATATATATATATATATATATATATAATATATATATATGTATATATATATATGTATGTATGTATATCATATATATATATATGTATGTATATATATATATATTATATACGTATATATATATACATATATATATATATATCTATATACGTGTATATATATACATATACATATATATATGTATATACATATATATACATGTATATAGGTATATCTGTATATACATATATTATATACGTATATATATATATATATATTATATACGTATATATATATATATATATACATATATACATATATATATATATATACATATATGCGGAAAATAGACATAATCATTATCATCGACCTCTAAACATAACCATTACGGACCTTTATTGTTCTATTTAAAGCTTATTCGCAAACTTAATCACAATTTTCTAGACACGCACCGTTCCATGACATTAAGTCCATTTCTATCTACTTTTTCCTGACCATTCAACTTTTCAAGTATTCGACAGACATCTATACTATGCGCTTCCTTAGGGCCGAAATAGTTACTTGGATCCTGCGGTTGCTCTCCTCTGCACAATTTTGTTTTACCTTGGCCACACAGTCAGATATCATCCGACAAGAGTATTCATTTTACCTCTCAACCTCTCATTCCCTTGGCATATGCATCACGCTGTCTATCCCCGTTCTGACCGCGGTGTGGGCTATATAGAAACAAAGTTCAGGTCTCTACCCCCGCCTCGTTTTCCTTAGTCTTTACCACCGAACCCTTTGTTTTTCCTCAACACCTTATCCCTCGTTTTAAACTCCCTTCGCTTTATAATCATCTCTGACTTACGCCAACTATTGACCCACAAGATTTGTTTTTAATTCATCCAGATTTTCTTTCAACTTAAGTCGATGTTCTCTTCGTGAGTGTCATCTCATGTTGGCATTCCCGGCTGCGAACGCGCCGACAAAGCAGCTCGAGCTACGGCACCGACTCATGTCGATGCTCCCACTTACTGCCTGCAACAGACTTTTACCCCGTCCTCTGGCCCAGCGTAATCAGTATTGCCCGGATTAATACCCGACAGGTTATTTCAGGACTATCAAATCTCATGTACGTCATTCTCTCTTTCTCCACTATCATAACCAGCGCTTTGCGAAATCAGTGACGCTCTTAAGAACATGTTAATTTCATCTCACCTTTAGGCTTCTTATGAGTAATAAGATCCATCATCGGCCTCCTTTTCTGTCCTCTTTGCTATACTACACTTTTACTTGAATACCCTATATAATAAACTATTCCATAACTCTGTAGTTTAGAAATATCACGCTTCGATATGTTTCTGCACCCTATTAGCTAGTCCACATCTCCCGACGCCGCGAACTGAAAAAGGTCCTTGGAATTGCAATTGGATAGGATAGTGGTAGCAGTAGTGCTAGTTCATCTTCTATCGCCTAGTTGCCCTGTTTTCTTAACTGTAGTTTAGTTTAGTTAATACAAACAAGCTTGTTAGGGCCAGTAGGCCTACTGTTGTTTGTTCTTCCTTTGTGTTCCTTTGTGTTTTGAAACGCTAATTGTTGGCGACAAATACAATACGATACCATACGATACAATACAATACAACACTTTTAGCGATTTCCTTCTTGAAAAACGAAGTTCCTTAATCACGATGAACCTTATCCATTCCCGTAGGAAAGATGAAGCTCTAGGGTATGTATAGGATTAAGAAAGATAGCAAAAAGGAGGGATAGTAGTAGTAGTAGTAGTAGTAGTTAACAGTGGATCATCATCACCCTATGATTTTTTCATCTTCTTCTCTTTCCTCTTCCTGTTCTTCTTGGTCTTCCTCTTGTTATTGTTGTTGCTGTTATTGTTGTTGTTGTTCATCTTCTTTCTTCTTCTTTTCTTCTTCTTCTTCTTCTTCTTCTTCTCTTCTTCTTCTTCTTTTTCTTCTTTTTGTCTCAGCCATACAGGGCTATGATGTCATTTTGCTCCATACGGGTGTCACTAACGTCTCTAAGAATTGACAGCATACAACTATGGTTACCGGGGTGCCGTATTAACTTGGACGTTGGCCACCATGGAGCTACATTCCTGTCTGCACATGGCTCTTTTTAACAAGATGGCATTTGTTATTTCTTTTCCTACAGACGTCCTTAATCCGTCTACATATTTTCTGCGTGGTCCTCCTCTTGCCCTCTTTTCTTCTATTTTTCCTGTTAGGCAACTTATATAGCCAATATATTCACACACACACACACACACACACACACACACACACACACACACACATGTATATATATATATATATATATACATATATATGTGTGTGTGTGTGTGTGCGTGTGTGTGTGCGTGTGTGCGCGTGTGTGTGTGTATGTGTGTACATGTTTGTCTGTGTATGTATTTACATATAATGAAAGTCCTGAATAGAAGTCTGTTCACACATATTCAGGATGTTCGTTTACACGACACACAGTGTCATGAGTGCATTCATACGAATGAATTTAATCATAACTGTGTGTGAACAGCTGCATTCTGATGTGCATACCTTTCATATAAACAGCAAAGTATGAAAACGCTACAATAATTGCTTTTGGGCCGAGAGCGGCCGAATAACGAAATCGAGTGACAGATATTCGAAATCCGGACGGAATCTGATCAGTACTTCCTCTTATCTCCACTACGTCAGTCTCGCGAAGAGTAATCCTCTTGGATGATGATTTTGCTTGTCTTAAAATGTATCATGGCCCTTCGGTGCTCGGCTTAATTGCGTGCGCGATTACTCTAAGCACTTTGCATGTTTAAGTGACACGGCCGTTTTAAACCAGCGGTTAATCTGTTTTCACTCTTCGTCTATCGACCAACGACCCCTGTGACCTTACCTCATCAGTGACCTCTCCTATCCACTCCATCGTTTCGGTTCTACTAACCCACAGTTCAACAACTTTCTCGTTCGTTTCCAATCTGCCTTTCCCACCTACCTATTACAAATAAGTATAAAGCTAAGAAAAAAAAAGATATTTGGTTCTTTGCTAGGATGTATCACTCTCAAAAGGACTTTGATTCACGTGTAATTCAAAAAGTATTCGTCATTGGTAATCATAGTAATGGTTGCAAGAGACTTTGCTTGTTTATTCATTACTAATCAGCTCATCAATTTTCTCCTCCTTTGAGACTAAACAATCATCAATTCCTCTATTGTTTTCGCTATAATTCTGATACAAGCATAACCTGGGTTTTCTCACCGTAACAGCTTGCAATACGGACATGGTTCTGCCCCTTGATATAATCCTTAACACTGCTACTTCCACTCGTATAGCCTCAAATGACCAACTTCAATCTCATCAAGGCTGAAAATTTTGTCAACTGGCAACCTCCTTACTCGCCATCACCACAAACTACATTATTCTTATAACCCTCATCACAAACTTTAACAACGAAAATTCAAACAAGGGTCAGATGTGAACAGTTTGCTCGTGCCGTGGTATACACTATGTTATAACAATGACGTCTTTTTATGACATTCCTTCAGGTTTTTAGACTCCTGCCTTCGCTAGTAATTTTGCTTTAGATTGTTCCAGTTCTATTTAGTGGAGGAAAACCTCCATTTCTGTAGGGATTAACGGCGGTATTCTTAGAAAAAAATATTTTCTTATATAAATCTTTCCTTGTATAAATTTTATATAAATCCTTAGAGGGGATTTTTTTAAGAATACCACAGTAAGAATCTTACGGTGGTATTCAATCTTTCCTTATATAAATCTTTCCTTATATAAATCCTATATAAATTCTTAGAAAGGAATGATTTTTTAAGAATACCACCGTAAGTTATTTCAGATAATTCTTTCGTAATGATGAGACAAGTAAGAAGTTTTTGTCTACCCAGCGCCAAGGGATGCTGTTCAGTTGAGAACAGGACCTATTGGTAAAAAATTTGAATATTAGAATGCTATAATTTGTTTATATTCTTCTGTTCCCACGTCCTGGATATTGTTTGGGGAGTCTGACCCTTGCGAAAGGTTCTCCTGAAGATGTGACAGGTGAAAATAATGAAGTATAACGACTGTTTCTAGTGCAACTAACAGGACATGTGTTAGGGTGGGTAACTAACTGAAACTAAATAACTACCTAACAATGTATGTATCACAAGGCGAGAAGCACCATAATTACAATACCCGTTTACTTCCCTGGAGGCGAGTGGAGTGGACTAGCTAGGAAAGACCACCCGCGCTCGCGGGATCGGTAGTTGTAGAAGGGGAAGAGATGTCTGTATGAAAATGAAAAGATACTTGTGTATAAAAGAGGGCTTCTGCCACCGAGCGAGTTAGCAACTGCTTCACGTGGATACAGACTGTCTTAGAGGGAAGCAAACACGCCCGCATGAATCCTTCACATAATTGGCACATGGATATGCAATTAATACAAAAAATTGATAAATTAATATAAATAAATTTCATAGTATTTATATACAAAAAGGGGGAAGGCATGCATTTCCCAATCTACTCACAAGTACAATGCCTGACAATCGTACATTGCCCTTACAAAACCTACGCCACAACAAGCACATTCCCGGCCGTCCCGGGGACTTTTTCTCCATCCTCTGAATCCTTTTATTTCGAAGACCGCCTCTTGAACGTCATCATCTCAGGGGACCTCTCTTGGCTGAATGAAAAAGTCTGGCCTCTGAGAGAATGGAAAGGTATGGTACCATGCAAAGAAGTGGTAATAAACAAAGGATTATAAAAGCGGAGTATGCCGACAGGAGACCTTTTGGTCCATAACTAGATCGGATGCGGAAAAGGGAAATTAGAATAACGATAGATAAATAAAAGAAAAATAAATAAAAATTATAATGATATAGATAATAATAAATAAAGTAAATATAAATAATAATAGATAAAATAAATATGAATAATAATGAATAAAATAAATATAGATAATAATGAATGAAATAAATATGAATAATAATAAATAAAATGAATATAGATGATAATAAATAAGATAAATATGAATAATAATAAACAAAATAAATATAAATAATAATAAATAAAATAAATATAAATGATGATAAATCAAATAAATAAAAATTGACTAGCAACTTATTCTCCTTTTATACTCTGTCGACCAATGTACTCATCATCAACACAACACAGTCTATAGCCTAAACATAGTCCGCACTACCGATACCACAATCATCACCACTGGCATTGCTAGCTCAACCTTCCTTCAAACTTAAACTCTCAACTACGCAGCAACCTCTCATAACCAAACAACCTTTGTTGTCACCACCACATTCATAACACTTACTTCTTTCGCCGCAGTTGCAACCTGTTATCATGACTTCAAAGCCTCAAAACTCTGGTACTATCACAACCTCAACTATCTAAGCCAGTAGTCATCAACACAGGAGAAACATCTTAGGATAATACTCGATTTTAAATCAGCGGTAGTATGTGAACAAAATCAGTGGACATGAACGGTTATATAAACTTATTATTATTAAATTCTATTTGAAAACTCTTGATATTAAATTGATATACAAAGGACTCTTAATTTCCATAAATGCCAATGCACAGCATAAACGGTTATATAAACTTATTCTTATTAAGTTCTATTTAAAAACCCTTGATATTAAATTGATATACAAAAGACTCTTAATTTCCATAAATGCCAATGCACAGCATAAACGGTTATATAAACTTATTATTATTAAATTCTGTTTAAAAATTCTTGATATCAAATTGATATACAAAAGACTCTAAATTTCTATAAATGCTAATGCACAGTATAAACGGTTATATAAACTTATTATTATTTTCTGTTTAAAAACTCTTGATATTAAATTGATATACAAAGGACTCTTAATTTCCACAAACGCAAATGCAAAGCCCTTTTGTAAAAGAGATACAATGGTATGTTATAATCTCCCTAGGTGAATGGTGGCATACTATAAGCTCTTTAAAGTATGTCAGATATAAATCCCCTTCTTCTACTATTTCAACAAACTTGACCTCTCCTCCACGTTCGTATCACAGCCTCTTTTAATTTTTTTTTTTAGTTCAAAATAAAAAACAACCTCCTCTGTTTTGATCTGATTCAGCACTAGAGCATACTTCATAATCCTAGATTTGGTAGATTCCACATAGGTTTCCTTTAGGTGGAAGTTGAGTTCCGGACTAAACATCTCTCTTGCTTCGTACATCATCTTTACCAGTGTTCCTTTCAGCATGGACACGACCGCTTCAAGCAACAACGCCCCCACAACCTTGATAGCTGTAAGATTAGTATCACTGCTATCGTTATCGCCGTCATAGACATCCTCAATTCACCCAGTATCGTCACAGCCATGATGGTGACACGTCCACAACTTTCACTGTCTATCTATCTATCCATCTTTCTATCTGTCTATCTGTCTGTCTGTCTGTCTATCTGTCTGTCTGTCTATCTATCTATCTGTTTGTCTCTCTATCTATCTATCTATCTATTTATCTATCTGTCTATCTATCTGTCTGCCTATCTATGTATCTATCTATCGATCGATCTATCTATCGATCTATGTCTATCTATCTATCTATCTATCTATCTATCTATCTATCTATGTCTATCTATCTATCTATGTCTATCTATCTATCTATCTATGTCTATCTATCTATCTATCTATCTATCTATCTATTTGTCTATCTATCTATCTATCTACCAAGGCCTTTTTCCCCCTTATATTGGAGGTAGCTAAAGTCAATAGCCATAAATGCCACCCCAACCCACTCCGCCCCCACTCATTCCACTCCCCTCCACCACCCCTTCCTCCCTCTCATCTTAGCTCCTCGTGGATGACGGGTCATACTTGTATCCCGCCCACTCCCCTGGGTCAGAGAGAATGCAGCAAGACACAGCACATCCACAGCAAGACCGCTTCACTTAATGGGCGACCCCCCTCCCCCTCTCCGCCCCCTCGTGCAGGAAAATAGCAGACGGGGAGAAATCTCGTCGGGCTGCGTCAAAATATCATTCACACATAATCACTCTACTACCCCGATCGTCCTCACTCCATCTTTTGGTTTGGTCGTTGCTCTTTGCGACAAAGATGACTATCAATTTCAACTTTTCACCAGTTACGTGTTCTACTCTCCTCCATCTCCATCGGATATCACACCTACTATATTTGCAACTATTAACACCAGTACTACTACAACTACAGTAATCATAACCACTTCTACCCACTCATCATAATAAAACAACAGGGCAGGACTCGCAGTAATGGGTATAAACTGGACAAATTTAGATTTAAGAAGGAAATAGGCAAGAATTGGTTTACTAATAGGGTGGTCGATGAATGGAATAAACTTAGTAACCATGTAGTAAGCGCTGAAACTATCAGTTGTTTTAAAAACGATTAGACAACTTTATGGATGGGGATGACAAGTGGTGATGGATACGGAGCTGCCTAGTGTAGGCCTTATGGTCTCTTGCAGTCTCCTTTATTCTTATGTTCTTATCATCATCATCATCAACAGTTACCCTCACCACCACTGTAGCTATGATCACCACAAACACCAGTATTATCACCAACACACAAGGTTCTAGCACCACCACTTCTAACGCCAGAATCACCACCACCACCACTAGATCCACCAGCCTTTTGTCGCCTCCACATCTGAAATCCTCCTGTATCTCTCTCACCCCTCCTTTCATTTGGATATCCTCTCCTGGTTTCCTGTTTCTTTTCCACCTTGAGTTTCTCTCCAGCCACTTTTTTTTCTTTCTTTCTTTTTCTTCTTCTTTTATCTTTTTCTTCCTCCAGGCGGCCGCAGCGGCCACAATCCGACCGGATATTTCATCATGCCGCCGCCGCCGCCGCCGCCGCCGCCGCCGCCGCCGCCGTTTCTACACTTTCACCTTCTTTTCAACCACTTTTGAGCGAGATGCGAAATTGTTCTGCATCGCTGTCGTCGACTACCGTTTGCACCCTTTGCACGGGATCACGCCTTACATTCGAGAATGACGAGAGCGTCTTCAGGAATGTTTTAAACTAAAGGATAAACATTGAGGTCGCAGTGTCCAGTTCTCCAGAAGCCAATATCCTTATTTTGAGATTCCAGGAGCAGTTATTATTTGATTTGAACTCTAGCAATAATATTGTTCTTGTCTCTGTGCCAATAGGAAGTGCCAAACTGCCCCCTGAAAAGTATTTTTTTCTTTCTTTTTTTTTCTTTTTCTTTTTCTTTTTCTTTACAAAGACCTTTTGCATGAATATAAAATTACGCTCATGTTTTTCTTTCCTTCCACGGGCTGGACCTGAAAATAATTTTATCTAATTTTTCTATATGTGTACCAATTAAGGCCTAGATTCGGTCACAAAAGAATTATCTAGGTACTTTGTTTATCCCGTCACCTAATCTTTAGTTAATGATTGTCTTCTTTGTCTTTTCTGGAATGATACTTTACGGGTCATTTCGATCGATTTCTCTTTAAGCTGTCTGTTGCCACATACTAAAAATAAATAAACATATAGATTAAGAACACTGCTTCTGACCCAGGGCAGTGGACAGGATGCAGGGATGACCCGTCATCCAGGAGGTGCCAAGATAGGAGGGAGGGAGGAGGGTGGAGGGGAGTGGAATATATGGGAAATGAAATGGGTGGGAGTGATTTTCTATGCCTTTTTCTTTTTGGCTACCCCCCGTGTAAGGGGGAAAAAGCCTTTGGTATATGTATGTATGTCTGTTGCAAACATATAAATTAAGAACACTGCTTCTGACCCAGGGCAGTGGACAGGATGCAGGGATGACCCGTCATCCAGGAGGTGCCAAGATAGGAGGGAGGGAGGAGGGTGGAGGGAAGTGGAATATATGGGAAATGAAATGGGTGGGAGTGATTTCTATGCCTTTTTCTTTTTGGCTACCCCCCGTGTAAGGGGGAAAAAGCCTTTGGTATATGTATGTATGTATGTATGAATTAAGAATAATTGAAAAAACACTTGGTGATCTCTATCCTTGTTAATTACAAGGTCTATAAGAACGAGATTAGACTAGACATCATATGGTCTAATTCATCGTAGTCATCACATTTCTCTTAGAGATGATCTTTGCCAAGTGAAAAATAGACGTATTTCAGGCGTTAGAAAAAGTTTATGGGGAACCTAGCCTAACGTCAGAAGATGTTAAGATGTATCCGAAGTCACCACCTTTGCCCTTTGTGCTAGGGCAGTCCGCGCAAGCAAGGCTAAAGGAGGACGCTCCCGAGATGGAAATAAAAGTGGCCTCAAAAAAGCGTAACTGCCAGAAGGTTCCAGATGTACCAAAAGTTAAAGAAGAAAGTACAGGAAAACGCTACACTGTGCAGACACGAGATGAGGCTACAACGAATGATAATAAGTAAATATATTATAGATAGCGTGAAGAATAGACTCCCAGTATAGCGACCGCTCCCAAAAAAAAAAAAAAAAATTGGTTTTGGACTGAATGAAATAGAAAAGTATTCTACTGTATCAGGGTGAAGGTGCCAATCGAGATACCTCAAACCTCATCTGAGTCAAGTTACTTGCCTTTAACCAAAGCAGATTACGAAATGCTTGCACGCGAAAGGGATGAATTGCCTGAGGCAACATGCAAACAATATCTAATGGAGTAAACCCTTAATTCCATTAATACGACGACGGCTTTCCATATTCTACGTTGTACGTTGATCGAACAATTATAGGGAAGATTCTTCAGTTGTCGTTGAATGTTGTTCCAGATGACGTCACACGATTTTATTCAGTTCATTCCAGGATCTCATGCCGTAAGTTTTAAGGTTATGTCATTCAGGCCCTTCACTGTGGCGATGCCAGTCAACTTAGAATCTTACAAGGTAGGTTAATTCGTGTTCCATCTTAAGGGAGGACAAACAAGTAGTTTGATGAAAATGATGCTCACAAACACTTCGTCGGTTAATGCAAAGGGAAGGGAATTTACAATAAAACGAGTCGAGTTCATATCACAAAGAATCTGACTTTAAAGATTCTGAAGAAATAATCTACGCTTATAGCGATACGACGGGAAAGCGACTGTAGGCGGACGCTCGTGTCCTTTGAGGATAGATATGAATGTTTTTTTTTTTTTTTTTTTCTTTACAAAGAACCTCGACCGTTGCCCCGAGCAGAAGTCTTCAGAGACGAGCGCGCGGTTCTCTGAACCACCAGAAGCCGTTCAAGTGTTTTTAGCTCTCTCACTACGGGAGAGCGATTTACAGATTTAGCTTCGGTGCATCAGGCAAGAAAGGGATGTCAGGCAAAGGTGGAATATGACATAACCAACATGCGTAGATCCCAGTGTATACCATGTGCATCCGGGTAGGTTAGGTTAAGTTAGGTTAGTTTAGGTTGGGTTAGTTGAGGCTAGATTATGCTGGGCTAACCTAGGATAGGTCAAATTAGGTTATGTTACGTTAGGCTAAAGGCTAACTTAGGTTAGTAAGGTTAAGTTAGGTTAGGTTAGGCTAACCTGGGACAGGTCAAATTAAGTTACGTTACGTCAGGCTAACTTAGGTTAGGTGAGGTTAAGTTAGGTTAGGTTATGGTAGGCTAACCTAGGATAGGTCAAATTAGGTTACATTACGTTAAGCCAAAGATTAACTTGTGTTAGGTGAGGTTACGTTAGATAAGGTTAGATTAAGGTAAGTACGCTCCCCACAATGTAGAGCCTTCGTGAGTATAAAAGTTCGGACCCCATATGAACTACGCCACATTTCACTTTTGCCTGACGTCCTGTTTTTTGCCTGACGTCCTGTTTTTTGCCTGGCGTCCTGTTTTTTGCCTGACGTCCTGTTTTTTGCCTGACGTCCTGTTTTTTGCCAACTCCATTGGCTAAGGAAAGCCGATTTCGAGCAGCTGAAGAGGTGAGTCTGCCTTGAAGTGGGACTTTATCGATCAATAACCCCATCTGGCCCGAATTAGCTACTGTGCAGCAGGAAATCGTTTTCCCTCCAGAATGAGAACTAAAAATTACGTCGAACTCTGCAGGAGGTGTACCTTCAGACAAAATAAAATAGAGGAAACAACGTTAGGACAATTAGATATATTTTTTTCTGCATAGTTTTCATTTTTCCGATAAGAGAGCAAACGTCCTTGGGAAGTTGGTAGAGTAGGTAAGTAAAATTCAAGATGAAAGTAAATTCAGTAACTCGAAACAATGATTATGTTTCAATGTATCAAGTTTACAACCTCCATGATCACAGAAAATATCAGGCTACCCCCCATGTAGGGGGAAAAAGCCTTTGGTATATGTATGTACGATCACAGAAGTATACGTGATAAAAGTATAAGATAGGAGTATGTAGAGCAAACCGAACGGTGTTGCTGAGAAAGGAGATTGTCAAGTATCAAAACAACCATTTTCTTCCCGTGGTAACCAGCCACCCCTCGTTACGTCGTATTGGTAGTAATGGCCTAATTATCTGTGACTCTCAATCTGCTCTCCGTGCCTTGTCCTCCCAAAAATCAGAATCCCATAACCTAGTAACTCTCATTCTATTTCAGTTAGCCACAGCCCTTGAGCACTCCCTTGTTATTCACTTCCTGTGGATCCCTTCTCACGTAGGAATTACTAGCAACGAGACAGTGGACCTACTCGCCAAGGCAGCCTGCGAATAGCCCTCACCTGCAACTGACGCTTCACCTGGTTCCCTCTCATTCTACAGACGCAAAATACGTGCTGCAGCTCATTTGCCTATCGTTCACCGTAGGAATATCGAACGACCTTCGAGTGTGACCATTCAGCACTATGATCACTTTGCCAATCGCCCCCACAAATATCGCCGCCGAGGACTCTTAGTTAGAAGACATAATGTGGTATCTGCTCGACTTAGATTAGGCTACAGACCAGTGTGGCAGGTGAGCGAGACAAGAGACATGCCTCAATTTTCTTCCTGTAAACTGTGTGACTTGCCCAATGCAAATAACCTTCAGCATTATTGCCTTGAATGCCCTGCAGTAACAGATTTAATCCCCCATAGAGAGTCTGTCATTGATGTATGTAAATACTTGCTTGCCGATAACCATTTAGAAACACTACTCTTACGTCACCCACACTTTGGTGGGTGCTAACTATCGCTGTACGACGTAATAATTCTCATGTATGATCTTGTCCACGACTGTCTCAATTATGTCAATGTCTCTTATATCATAACTGTGATATTGTACATACTTTTGTTTTGTATATACTGTTGACTGTGATTGTTTTATACATGCTGTTATTACCACTGATTATATACCGTGTCCACCACTGTGTCCCAACCTCTGAAATTTTGTACTTAACTACGAATTGCCACCTCAGTCGAACAGCGTGCCCTATGAGTCACGATCCTCATGTAAATAGCTAATTACCTATGTACTAGGCTTGCCGCTCTTTGAGCGTAATAAAATGATTCAAAAAAAAAAATAAAAAAAAAAACCCTCGTTACGTAGCAGTTCAAGAAACTATGAGTGAGGAAGAAGAGGGTCAGGCAGATGGTATAAAGAAAAGTGCTTCGTTTTAGATGTTCATGCTCAGAGTTCTCTCTATAATTTAGAGTGGTTCTACTAAAGTTGCAGGTCGCCTAGAATATCTTTCACTGCCTAGAATGGTTGTTCATTTTTCCGTGAATGAGAGGGGTTATACGATGACATGTGTGATTTAACTGTGCCGTTCTGGAAATGATAATTCAGTCATTTTGAGAGCATAGTCGAAATCATGTCGATATAAGAGGAACAAATCCCTTAGTCCTTATGTTGGATGGATAATTGCTGCACGGAGTGATTACGCTGAAGCAAAGGACTACAGCTGTTTTTTGAGGAGTAAAAAACGTTCTTAGAACGATAAAAGTGTTTGTGTCAAATTTGACATTTGGAAATAAACTCTTCTGTTGGGATTCGAACCCCGCCAGAGCGGTTTGCTTCTTACAAAGCGAGGACCGTTCTCATCACTCCACCGCGACCCTACAAAACAGATTGAATTAGTTCACAGACTAATCATTCTGCCGAGGGCACTCAAATTTGACACAAACACTTGTCGGAAGACTAGCCTGCATAAAGGATTTAATGAAATAGAGTACATACCGCGCCCCACCCGAGTGCCCTCGGCAGAATGATTAGTCCGTGAACTAATTCGTTCTGTTTTGAAGGGTTACGGTGGAGTGATGAGTACGGTCTTCGCTTTATAAGAAGCAAGCCGCTCTGGCGGGGGTACTAATCCCAGCAGAATAGTTTATTTCCAAACGATAGAAGTGTCAAGGCGCTGTGCGTCATCGATGGATTTTACCTTCCATCTCGTGACATTTCACAGGATTCCCTCATCTAGCCTCATGGGATGTTGTTATATAAGATTCATAATAAATCTTAATGAAAGGTAGAGCTTCCTCTGGTATTTCTGGAGTACCTACATGTCGATAACTGGTGTAGTTACCCAGGAGATGAGGGAGTTTCGGGGTAGTCGTTCTCTGCGAGCATTTGCGGGATTCTTTCGAGTTCGGTTGGCGTGGTCTGCTAACTTCTGAAGTGCGATAGTACCCTTCTAGCAAAAGCTAGTTGTGAATACATTCATCAAAATACATGTAAACTTGCGTTAACAAGGGAGCTTTATGTAAAAACTATTTTGACATTGTTTGTTATTATTTGTCTGTTTGTTTATTATTATTTGCTTGATTTTTATTTATTGTTTTTCTGTCAATTTATTATTATTTACTATTTTCCTGTTTGTTTATTATTTAACTATGCCTATACATTTATTTATTTTATTATTATTCGTGCTTTTATGATTTTTTGTATCGATTTATTTATTTGTCATTATCATAACTTTTTTTTGCATCCGACCTAGCTATGGACCAAAAGGTCTCCTGTCGGCGTGCTCATCTTCTGTAATCTTTTGTAATCCTTTGTGAGGTATTAATACCTAATCGTTAAAATCATATCAGCATATATGTGGCGATTTGTAATTTGTAGTTACCCCTGTCCCGGTTCAGTGTTTGTCATCCGCTGATTCTGGGCATCGATTCATAGAGTGTATTCTTCTCTGTTATTGGATACAGAAATGTCAGAAGGTGCCTTAACACAAGAAGCGATGCAAAATAAACAGGGGGAGGGGGTCACGTGGTGCCTTTGTTTTTGGTTGCGTGGCCTAGAGGGGAGAGGGTGAATGTAAAGTTTTCTAAAAAAAACTCCTGTTGTCCCTTCTGAATGCGCTGTACGCAAATTTTGATACCCAGAACATGTTTTTGTTGCATAGTATTACGTTAATTCTTTTTAGATAATGGTACATAATTAAGGTGACATCTGGCGTTTGCATAGTTGAACTCAAGAAGGCGACAAATTCTTGTATGATTATGCTAAAATCGCATGCACTGAACCACTTAGTAATTCTAATTAGGCAAACGAATCGTTACATATTGACATATACACATTCTCCTATACAGACACACCCTTTTGCTGTAAGACAATAACTATATAAAAAATCTACCAAATATATTATCTACGAATATTATATTCTAAGAGCAGCTAATTCTTTTACAGAATATTTGTCTTGTTTGAATAAAGTCACCATAAGGCAGATTGTATGAGATAAGTCAAACAGAGTACTAACAAGGTGTATTGAAACTGTCTTTCATCTTTGTCTTTGTTGAAAGCTTCCTCTAAATGACTAGAATCGCCTCGTAGCAGAGGAAACAGATCATATTAATCTAATAAAGTAATGAAATGATTAGAGTTCTTGGGAGGCGATATATCTTGACGTGAGAATGAATGTTGGCAAGAAGGTACAATCACTCAAAAAAAGTATCGGTAAGAAATCGTACGGAAATGGACGTAAGTAAACGCTAAACTCTGACACATTGTTCAAAAGACTTAGAAACTGTTGGTACGCCTGTGTATCAATGCGCCAGTGTTTCTCATAGCTTTGTAGTTTATAAATGTGCGTCTTCATCATAGCAGAATTCAGCGAAGGCATCTAAAATATCAAAATTATATTTATATTTACATATTACACAAATGTTATATTACTTGGAAGAAACAACCTGCTAACTGCTAAGGAGCTGTGGAGTGTTTTATTATAGGGCGAATGGTTGCCCCTCTGGGAGGTCGAGAGTTGAGAAATGGAGTAACGGGTAGGGGTTGCCATGTAGACAGGAGAACCTGTAACGTTGTCCAGGCCGAAAACATGTTGTGGTGTGGCAACATACATTGCGTATGATCTGGTGTGTGTGTGTGTGTGTGTGTGTGTGTGTGTGTGTATTTACTTAGTTGTATTTACCAAGTTGTATTTTGCGGGAGAAGAGCTATGCTCGTAGAGACCCGCAATTGTGTCCCTCCGCATCCAATTCTTTCTTAAAGTCATGTATAGTTCAAATTCTTGTATGTGTGCATGTGTGGTGTGTGTGTGTGTGCGCGTGTGTGTGTGTGTGCGTGTGCGTGTGCGTGTGGGTGGGTGTCTGTGTGTGTGTGTGGGTGTGGGTGTGTGTTTGTGTATGTGTGGGTGTTCGTAATTTCAGTAACAATAGAATATTAATCATTCTTGTCGGTGCAAATATAATCACTTTCAATCTTGCCACATCTTCACGCATTAAATGCTTACTCTACACCAAGAACTTTAACGGGGGAGGGGAGGTAAGGCGCAATTCTATCACGACTACCAACTGTACAGGAACATCGATTCCGTTATTTCACTCGACTCCCACGAACACCTAAAACCACCAACCGATACTTTTTTGAGTGACTGTACGTCCACAAACGTCACCAGCATGTAATAGACGGATTTTGTGCCCCATTTTCAGGATTTTCCCACATGTTTGGATGTCGGTCCGTTGTGTAGCTCTTTGATCTCGCCTCGAAGGCTAGGTAGCCTAGGATCTCCCCTCACCGGCCATCAACAATCTTTTTATCTGCATATTTCAAAAGAGTTGCTGGGAGGAAAAAAGAAAAACAGGCTACCCAGTCTTGTAGGGTACATGTGAAGGCTTCGGTAGCAAGTAAGCGTCATCACAAAGTCGAGACTGTACAAATTCAAAACAGGCTTAATGACCACCTAATGAGTCGATATCCTTAAAAAAAAAAAAAAAAAAAAAAAAAGTGAGCGTCTCATGTCGTAAGCCCTCTTACCTCTTTACGTTACATGTTCGCAATACGTTTAGAGGAAAGTCTCATACCGCGTCGGTGAACGAATTTGTCTGAAAATGCGGAGCGATTACGCTCATTTCATGGGAAAAGATCTGCTCCCTCTAAATAGTCTGTATGTGTTCAGAGTTTTTCTAGATTCGTATCCATGGCAAACAGATGGTGCTTCTAGATATTACCCATTTCTGTAGCTAATTTCACTTTTCCATAAATCCTTTACTACGATGATAGCCCTGATCTGAATAAAATCACATCGTGGCAGCCAGAATGGATATCCAACCTGGCCTACAGGGTTCATTGGAATTCACCCAGAATGGATATCCAACCTGGCCTATAGGGTTCATTGGAATTCAGCCAGAATGGATATCCAACCTGGCCTATAGGGTTCATTGGAATTCAGCCAGAATGGACTCCCAACTTGCCCTACAGGGTTCATTGGAATTCAGCCAGATTGGATATCCAACCTGACCTATAGGGTTTATTGGAATTCAGCCAGAATGGACATCCAACCTGGCCTAAAGGGTTCATTGGAATTCATCCAGAATGGACACCCAACTTGCCCTAAAGGGTTCATTGAAATTCAACCAGAATGGATATCCAACCTGGCCTACAGGGCTCATTGGAATTCAACCAGAATGGATATCCAACCTGGCCTACAGGGTTCATTGGAATTCAGCCGAAATGAACATCCAACCTGGCCCAAAGGGTTCATTGGAATGACCATGATATTCCTGTTTCCAACAATGCGGGAGACGACCATGTAGATGAATGGAAGGTCTCATCGAAAGAGTATACATAAAACTTACGATACCGAGGTGGGGAGAGAGTACTACGGAAGTGAAGGGAGTTGATATTGTAGCTTTATTTCAGTTGTGTATGATTGTCTGGCGTTAGGCGTTAATAAGAATAAAGTTTTTTTTTTTTTTTTTTTTTTTAACTAAGACCTTCATATTAGCTTCCACCAGAAGAACTAACACTGTTTCCATTCAGTTGTACTGTTCAGTATAATCAATTTTTAATTACTAGATCGCCAATGTTTTCTATTGGTAGTTAACATGACTTTATGAAACTGAGTGTAGCCATGGGTGTCTTGTAACTTTTAGGAAAGTCTGCACAGACTGGGTCAAAAGTTTGGACGTATAATCAAACACTAATTCATTTGTCTGCAATAAAAACAGCCCTGAAATTTGGTTAAGAAACATTCAGATATTGTGTCCATTGAATACACATGAGTTTCTATATCTTAATTCATATTTCTCTATAGGCTCAGACTTCTGACTCACTCTGTTTTTTGTACAGACATACACGGCTATAAAAACCTTTACGAGTACAATGAAAGTCAAAGTTTGTGTCCAATCTTGTGCAGATATTTGACAAGAACAAAATATTGCAATGTTTCCTTGGTCGTGCCCTATGGACAGTTGGTACCACTGGTATGATTCACGTCAGTGAACAGTTGGTAACACTGGCATGAAGTGCTATACAACGTAAGCTGCACGCACTTGATATTCTTTACTCCTTACATGACGAAAGGAAATTTTAGGGATGGGGTTTTGTCTCCACTGTGCTGTAGTTATGCAAAAGAACTCTTTCGCTTGTTTTGCAAACAAAATCCCCGTTTCTTCGTCCTAGCGTCTGTTCCACAGCTAAATAAAACAGTCTGATAGATAAGAATTGAAGCTGATATATAATCAAGAGAGACTTAGTCTATTCATCCTGTGATCCATCACTCAACTGCATAAACCTGTCTGTCGCAGACCCAAAGAAAATCATCAAGATTCATCACCGCTCTCCGCAGAGTAAACCAGCAGGAACGACTCGAGCTGCGCATTCCCTCGGGGAAGGGGAGGCGAGGAGACATTTAGATTTTGTATACAAGTGACCACGAACAGAATATGAAAGCGCATCTTCAAGCTGGGGGCTCAGGTGTCCGGGGACCAAATTGCGTTTCCGAGGTTTGTCAGCGCATGCGCCGTTGCGACAAACGAACTTGTTTATTCGATTTGGGTCGTCGGTCGGCGGCGAACAAAGGATACGACGATTAATCAATGATTATGATTTGAGGAGAGTCGAGACCGTGTTTGACACATCCGGATACAGGTGGGGGACGAAAACAATGCAGGGGCCTGTGGTCGCACAGAGCTCATCAAGACTCGGAACTCAACCCCCTAACTGAGTAAGATCGTTTGAGTCAAAATCGTCGGCGAGAGATATCAAAGTGAGCGTTTTAGCTGTGACATGCCTAGCTTTCGTCTGGAAGTGTTCCTTACCTGAACAGAGTCCTTTTGACGATAGCTAGAACATGACAGAATGTGTGACCATCCATAATCCCTTCGTCACCCTCAGGACACTACGTTATCGATGAAGTTTTAGCCTCTTTCGCTACGGTAACGTTTACAAAGCTGAATGAAATCTCCACATATTAGAAGATTGCATAAAGAAGGTTATTGCACTCATGGACTTCATTCCAGTGAACTCTAAAACAACACAAAAATCTTAATAATATTTTGTCGAAAATACTTGCATATGCCATTATACCTGTGCACGTGCATATGCGTGTGTGTGTGTGTGTGTGTGTGTGTGTGTGTGTGTGTGTGTGTGTGTGTGTGTGTTTGTTTGTGTGTGTGTGTGTGTGTGTGTGTGTGTGTGTGTGATTCACCATGGTCTTGGATCACGTGTTGGACTCGTGATCGACAGTTATTAACCTTCCGGAAGAGAGTTCAGAGCTCGTATGACCAATCTATGGGTAATACTGTGACCTTACACGCACACATAACCCCAACTCCCCGCCCACGAGAGTTGGAGTAACAACCCGCAGCGAAGCGATGCTGAAATTATTTCAGCCCTGGGCGGGATTCAAACCCGGACCGCCGTAGTGGCAGACGAGAAATCTAACCACCATGCCACGAGGTTGTGTGTGTGTGTGTGTGTGTGTGTGTGTGTGTGTGTGCGTGTGTGCGTGTGTGTGTGTGTGTGTGTGTGTGTGTGTGTGTGTATGTGTGCGTGTGTGTGTGTGTGCACTTGCATTAGTACTTGTTAGTATATGCAAGCACGTATTTACATGAATTATAAAATAGCATGTCTGATTTGTTGTACCCCAGGTTTCTATTTATCGTTAGTTCAAAGCCCAGGCATTGGTTGTTTAAAACATTTTAGATGCTCGGAATACTATTTCACCATTTTTCAAGGCAGCATCTGTTTGTAATTACGTATGCGCTCTTCTGTCTCAGGTTTTGTAAGCATTTCTAAGCCAGTTCACGTGTGTACGGTTGGCTGTGTGTTTATGTGTGTGTGTGTGTGTGTGTGTGTGTGTGTGTGTGTGTGTGTGTGTGTGTGTGTGTGTGAGAGAGAGAGAGAGAGAGAGAGAGAGAGAGTGTGTGTGTGTGTGTGTGTGTGTGTGTGTGTGTGTGTGTGTGTTACGCCCCTGTGCAACTGCTTGTCTGTCTGTCTGTCTCTGTCTGTCTGTCTGTCTGCCTGTCTGTCTGTCTGTCTGTCTGTCTGTTCGTCCGCCCGTCCGTCTGTCCGCCTAAATGCCTGTCTGTGTGCCTGTCTGTTTGTCTGTCTGTCTGTCTGTCTGTCTGTCTGCGTGTATGTGCTATGTGCAAAGGATCATGTACATGGCTGAGCCCATTTTTCATTATACAGATTACACTTGCATGCTCAGATTATGAAATTCTTTGCAGCATGTTTCTGCGATGCATTTTGCTTGATTTGCAGAGCTATTCTGATGCGAAATATAGCACAGATGACAGCTTGACCCTGTTCCCCCCAGCTGTGAGGGGACACCCACGTCCACCCTGACGCAGTTTTACTTGATACTATCTTGTGATGTCTGTTAACAGCTTTGAACGAAACACTGCGAAGTAATGTTTCTTTTTGTGAATGAATCTATTTGATGGAGTAGCAGTAACACATGTGTTCGTTCAATGATCACGGAAATTGTAAAGAGAAAAAGTAGATCATCTAAAAGCATTTTACTGCGACGAGAGAACGCTGCGTGATGCACAACGAAGAGATAAAATGATGCATTTTTTCTCCTAGCTTCTGAAGGACGTCTCTCTGTGAATCACCGTTAATGAAGGATATAGATGAAGGTAGGAGTGGAATTCTTTTGACTTAGCAGTCCAGTTTAAATCAGGAGGAGGATGGGATTTCGTTGTTCACAGACATAGATCCCTTGACCCCTGTAGCATGCCTGAAGGTTCCTCTTACTCACGATGAATCGTTTGACTCGGCTGCACCGTAACTCGTTATATATCTGGAGACTGTCTCTTGCCTCGGCTCCCCTAGCCTTTGGGGCAAAGGTGAGGGCCTTGGCTGTATCCAGTCACTTGGCGTTCACTCCTTCTTCTGAGTCACAATTTGTACAATGCAAGAGGACTCCCTAAAGCGGCCCATACACGATCAATTATATTGCGCAATTTCATCGTCAATACTCTGTATTGACAATTGAATTGACCGTGTATGGGCGATATATTGCCCATACATGGTCAATTTAATTGTCAATTCAGAGTATTGACAATGAAATTGCGCAATATAATTGATCGTGTATGGGCCGCTTAAGGCCTTAAAAGAATTCCACGACACCCGACAGATCTGTTTGCTTGATTTTCGTTGCTAGAAGAATCCAAACCAAAATCTGTGGACATGATCAGTGAATACTGAAAAATATTTCGGGGAAAGAAATAGAAAAAGAGTCTCTTTGATGGATAGCCTATGGGAATTAGTTGACGGTTGACTGCCAAAAGAAAGTAGTCAAAAAATTATTCCCTCTGAGTGGAATAGAGGGACTTCTGAAAACGAGGATTACCGGAAGGGGCTGGAATTGGAACTCTTAGTTTTAAATACTCGAACTGGATGATGATTTACTTCAAAGATTTTGCTCCTGCTAAGTACAGACGATTTTATGAAAGTGAGAGGGGGAGGAGAGGAAGGTGAACTCTCCGGTTAAAAAAGAAAGAGTCTTTAGCTGAAACAAAATCTTTGGAACAAGTCACCGCGATGAGGGGTGGCGTGGGAAAAGAGAGGAACAGACCCTATTGTGATCTTTTTGCAGCTTGTCGTGCTATGCCTCTTTCCACCCCTTTTTGGTGGGGAACTTTAAGGGGGGAGGCACTGAGGCCGCTGGTGTCTCCTCCTCCGTCACTCCGTCATGGCTTCATCCAGATATGCAGGGGCATGTCTAGATGGACACACAGATGGCTTTAGTCCAGGGGCAAAGGACGGACATAGTAGGAAAGTATTGAACTGGTTTCGCACGTTTGTTTATATGTTTGCTTGTATTCAACTATTTGTATTTACCTAGTTGTATTGACCTAGTTGCATTTACCTAGTTGTATTTACCCAGTTGTATTTACCTAGTTGTATTTACCTAGTTGTATTTACCTAGTTATATTTACCTAGTTGTATTTACCTAGTTGTATTTTACGGGAAGGGGAGCTATACTCGTGTGACCCGTCTATGTCTCGCAAGATCAAGTTTGTTCTTAAATTCTTGTATTGTGTTTGCACACACTATTTTTTCGTCCAATTTGTTCCATATATCTATCACTCTGTGTGGGAAGCTGTTCTTTTTCAGGTCTCTTCTGTAGTTGTCCTTTTTGAGTTTCATTGCATGTCCTCTTGTTTTTCCTCTGTCCCTCTTTACTAAGTCCTCTCTACCAAGGCGTTCTTATCCTTTCATAATTTTGTAGACAGTTAGTAGGTCCCTCGTTCTCTTCTTTGTTCCGTGGTCGGCAATTCCAGTTCAGCCAGTCTTTGTTCATATGCCAGGTTTGAAAGTGTTGGTGCCATCTTTGTCGTTGCTCTTTGTATTCTTTCTAATTTTCTTATATTCTTTTTTGTACTGGGTGACCATATCAGCGCTGTGTGTGTGTGTGTGTGTGTGTGTGTGTGTGTGTGTGTGTGTGTGTGTGTGTGTGTGTGTGTGTGTGTGTGTGTGTGTGTGTGTGTGTGTGTGTGTGTGTGTGTGTGTGTGTGTGTGTGTGTGTGCGTGTGTGTGTCTGTGTCTGTGTATGTGTATGTGTGTGCGTGTGGTGTATGTGGGGGCGTGTGGGGGCGTGTATGTGTGTGTGTGTTTGGTGGAGGCGTGTGCATGTATCTGTGTGCGTTTGTGTCCGCATATGTTGTCTAACTAAGGCCACCAGCAAACATGACAAAGTATAAAAATATGAGTCCTTACCACCAGCATCTATTTTCTTTTTCTTTTTTTCTGTACCTTGTGTTCAGGTTCCCGTGGGCTTAAACAGAGTGTTATCACCGCCCCATTCGGGTTTCCAGTATTGAAGTGGAAATATGGAAGTAGTGAGCTCTGATTATGACCACAGAACAGAGGATGAAATGGACTTCATATATAAAGAATGATTAAAAGAAAGGGGCGTAGGAGGGGAACCTGGTCTAATAGGATTACGAAAAATGTGTTTTCAATAGTGAGTGGGTAAAAGTAAGAGGGCATTAGAGAGATGATTTAAAGGGGACGAGTCCCATGGAGTAAGTATATGGGGAGCGCATGTAATGGGAGGGTAAGTGTAGGCGGATAAAGTGCGATAGCTCTGAGGGGAAAGACTCTGAGGGGAAAGAGTCTGAGGGGAAAGAGTCTGAGGGGAACGAGTCTGAGGGGAGAGAGTCTAAGAGGAAGAGTCTAAGGGGAGAGAGTCTGAGGGGAGAGAGCCTGAGGGGAGAGAGTCTGAGGGGAGAGAGTGTGAGGGGAAAGAGTCTGAGGGGAGAGAGTCTGAGGGGAGAGAGTCTGAGGGGAGAGAGTCTGAGGGGAGAGAGTCTGAGGGGAGAGAGTCTGAGAAGTAAGAGTCTGAGGGGAGAGAGTCTGAGGGGAGAGAGTCTGAGGGGAAAGAGTCTGAGGGGAAAGAGTCTGAGGGGAAAGAGTCTGAGGGGAGAGAGTCTGAGGGGAGAGAGTCTGAGGGGAAAGAGTCTGAGGGGAGAGAGTCTGAGGGGAGAGAGTCTGAGGGGAGAGAGTCTGAGGGGAGAGAGTCTGAGAAATAAGAGTCTGAGAGGAGAGACTCTAAGGGGAGAGAGTCTGAGGGGAAAGAGTCTGAGGGGAGAGAATCTGAGGGGAGAGAGTCTGAGGGGAAAGAGTCTGAGGGGAAAGAGTCTGAGGGGAAAGAGTCTGAGGGGAGAGAGTCTGAGGGGAGAGAGTCTGAGGGGAGAGAGTCTGAGGGGAGAGAGTCTGAGGGGAAAGAGTCTGAGGGGAAAGAGTCTGAGGGGAGAGAGTCTGAGGGGAGAGAGTCTGAGGGGAAAGAGTCTGAGGGGAAAGAGTCTGAGGGGAGAGAGTCTGAGGGGAGAGAGTCTGAGGGGAAAGAGTCTGAGGGGAGAGAGTCTGAGGGGAGAGAGTCTGAGGGGAGAGAGTCTGAGGGGAGAGAGTCTGAGGGGAGAGAGTCTGAGGGGAGTGTCTGAGAGGAAATAGTCTGAGGGGAAAGGGTCTGAGGGGAAAGAGTGTGAGGAGAGAGAGTCTGAGGGGAGAGACTGTGAGGGGAAAGAGTCTGAGGGGAGAGAGTCTGAGGGGAGAGCGTCTGAGGAGAAAGAGTCTGAAGGGAGAGAGTCTGAGGGGAGGGAGTCTGAGAGGAAATAGTCTGAGGGGAAAGAGTCTGAGGGGAAAGGGTCTGAGGGGAGAGAGTCTGAGGGGAAAGAGTCTGAGGGGAGAGAGTCTGAGGGGAGGGAGTCTGAGAGGAAATAGTCTGAGGGGAGAGAGTCTGAGGGGAAAGAGTCTGAGGGGAAAGGGTCTGAGGGGAAAGAGTCTGAGGGGAAAGAGTCTGAGGTGAGAAAGTCTGAGGGGAGGAAGGCCGTATTTGGGTGGAAGGTGGAGGAGCAAGAGGGGTGGAATGACTGGCATATCGCAGCTTCCACATATCTGCCGGTTTAGCCCTGTGTAAGCTGGTGAAGGGATGTCTATCGCCTACGATTATAGTTATGGTGACAACTGCGTTCCGAGCTCTTATCATTTCATTATTATTTATTTAGTTATTTGTTTATTTATTCGTTTATTTATATATTAATTTATTTATTTGTTTATTCATTTATTTATTTGTTCATTTATTTATTTAATCATTCATTATTTATTTATTTATTCTTGTGAGCATAATGTCCTCTCCTGCTTCTTTTCCACTCTCGCATTTTCCTACAATTTTCTGTCTTCATTTTTTTCTCTTTCATGTTTGTCACTGCTCTCATCTCTCCAAATATCCCCCTCGCTCATCTTTCTCCGTTTTTCATCTTACCCCTATTCACCATTTTTACCAGATTCTCCCGCCTAGCCTTCCCTGTCCCCACATTTGTTTTTCCTTTTTTCCTCTGTCCCCCTCCCCCTCCCCCCACGATCCCTCCCGTGTTTTTCTCTCTTCTTCCTGCTGCCTCACTTTCCCCTCCCGTTGCCCTCACATCTCCTCCCCTCTCTTCTCATGCCTCGCCTCTCTCTTCTGTCTAGTGTTCCTCTCCCCCCCCCCCAAACTCGGTCAACACGTTAAGAAGGAAATAGGCAAGAATTGGTTTACTAATAGAGTGGTCGATGAATGGAATAAACTTAGTAACCATGTAGTAAGCGCTGAAACTATCAGTTGTTTTAAAAAACGATTAGACAACTTTATGGATGGGGATGACAGGTGGTGATGGATACGGAGCTGCCTAGTGTAGGCCTTATGGTCTCTTGCAGTCTCCTTTATTCTTATGTTCTTATGAACCCTTCTCATCGTCTCTGTCTGTTTTATTCTCCCCTACAGTGACTCTCCCAAACACTGTCCAGTCTGACGCAGTATCCTTCCCCCCCCCAACTCCTCCTAACCCCTCCTTCCTCGCCCATCGTCAATCCCATGCTCATTAAAATCATTAACAAAATCTGCATCTCGAAAGATTCTTTTATTTGTCTCCTGCTGCGCCTTGAACACGCGTGTCGTCTTGTTTTCCCCTCTCAGGTCGCTGACTGCTCGTGGAGCCAATACTCCTACGCAGTAATTCTGTCTCTCTTTTGGCCGGTTACTTGGAGTGTGGTTTGTTCACTTGATCCGGGTCTGCCGAGAAATCTAACTCATTATTGTTCTTGTAGAACATACTCCCCTTCTTGTAGAACATACTCCCCTTCTTGTAGAATATACTCCCTTTCTTGTAGAACATACTCCCCTTCTTGTAGAATATACTCCGTTTCTTGTAAAACATACTTCCCTTCTTGTAGAACATACTCCCCTTCTTGTAGAACATACTCCCCTTCTTGTAGAACATACTCCCCTTCTTGTAGAACATACTCCCCTTCTTGTAGAACATACTCCCCTTCTTGTAGAACATACTCCCCTTCTTGTAGAACATACTCCCCTTCTTGTAGAACATACTCCCCTTCTTGTAGAACATACTCCCCTTCTTGTAGAACATACTCCCCTTCTTGTAGAACATACTCCCCTTCTTGTAGAACATACGCCCCTTCTTGTAGAACATACTCCCCTTCTTGTAGAACATATTCCCCTTCTTGTAGAACATACTCCCCTTCTTGTAGAACATACTCCCCTTCTTGTAGAACACACTCCCCTTCTTGTAGAACATACTCCCCTTCTTGTAGAACATACTCCCCTTCTTGTAGAACATACTCCCCTTCTTGTAGAAGATACTCCCCTTCTGAAGAAAGCGCGTTTCCATACTAGAATCACAAGTAGGGTAGGTACTCCCTGAATCATCATCTGTGGTTCATTTTGAGTTTTTGTGATATGCATATATTTTTTTTCGAGCAGACGAATCTTTATGGAAATCTGCTTGTGTAATGATATACCGAATGTTATGAATTTTTGTTCATCATTTTATACATGACATGACATATAAGTATAAGAAAAACAATGAGGGCTTCAATCATGATATATAGATACACAAACACGATAGCTCTACATTGTATTTCCGTTTGTATGTATATGTTTAAATATAACCCACTTTCGGAGAGACAAAACAAAAGTAACAGACGATCTGTATATTTCGGTCACAGTTGTGGTCGAAATATACAGATCGCCTGTTTCTTTGCCTTTGTTTCTCCGGCTGTGGGTTATATTTAAACATTTTCCAAATGTGCAACGACATTTTGTTTTTGTGAATTGTATGTATATGTTGATGTGTATGAGTATGCGTATATGTATGTTTATGCTCATGTGTGTATCAATTTGTAGGTTTATGTGTATATGCATGTGTAAGTTTTGTGTATTCACGTGAGTTCTATAAATAAATGAAGTAACATGGGGACAGAAATGACCACATAAGACAGCGATATATCTAGACACTCTTTCTTGTGGTAATTTCTGTTTCACATGTTATCTTATTTATTTGTTTGTTTATCTATTTATCTATCTGTCTATTTATCTATTTATTCATGATGTTTTGCTTTTTTATTTGGTTGTATTTTATCATGGGTGACGAGTTGTGATTAGAACAGTCTGATTGGATAGATATTTCATGTTTGGTTTTTATTTGCTTTCTTAATTTCTAGTCTTTTGTTTTTACTATATGTTTTTCTTCTATGTATGCTTGCGAAATGGTGTCCAGCATGGTGACGGAGAGTGATGATGAACTTAGAATACTTATCCCAGTGTAGCGCCCGTGTCCTATATACATTTTACATTGTAGTGTATCCCTGAAGATGAACCCCGGACGGGGTTCGAGACATATGAACAAGGTTATTACGACGAGTCCAGTGTCTCCACTCTTACCAGCAGTGTTTTTTGGACTCCAGCGTATATATATATACATATATATATATATATATATATATATATATATATATATATACATATATATATAGATACATACATACATACATACATACATACATAGAGAAAGAGAGAGACATTGAGTGGAAGAGAGGTTATATATGTGAATGTCTGTGCGTATGTGTGTGCATGTGTGTGCGCATATATATGTGTTTGTGTGTATGTATGCATATATATGTGTTCGTGTCTTTTTGCATGTGTATATGTTTGTGTGAGTGTGTGGATGTGCGTGTATGTGCCATTCTGTCAGTGCCGTGTTAGTGTCACTTTTAGTGTGAGTGTTCTTAACTGCGTACTTTGGTGTAGGAACAGCTGTCTCACATCCTGCCTCCTCTTTCCTCCTCATCTTTCTTCTTCTGCTGCTGCCGCCTTGCTCGCCTCCAACAACTTCTGGACGCTCTAGACCAGCGTTTCTCAAACCAGGGTCCCCGGAAGCCTAAGGTTCCGCAAAAGGTCCCTAAGGGCTCCGCGAGAAGAAGTGAGATAAACTAATGCATTTTTTTATTTTCTATTTAATTTCATATACGTAATATAATTAAACACGCACGATATATTCTTGGTTATTGTAATAATGTAATATAGACATCATCCTATCTAACCTATTATTATTACAATGAAAATAAAATGAGAAAGATACGGTATAAGTGGTTTTTTTTTGTTTTGTTTTTTTGCGCAGGGGTTCCTTGAGACATGCAATTTATTTCAAAGGTTACGCAAGGGTAAAAAGGTTGAGAAACGTGGGTCTAGACTCTCTCTCACCTTCTATGGGGAACATACATGTGCAATTAGCGCCACTGAAATCCCCCTTCTGTAGTTATGTTTTCTTTGAGGATCTTGATTTCCAAAGGCAACAGCGGAATCCACGCTCGACAATTGTCACGCGTTTGGAGTTTTATTCTTTTTCTGATTATTTTCATTTTGTTCTTTGTCTCCATATTGGCAGTGATGAATGATCCGAGCACAGGAATGGCGTTTGGGTACAAATCCTCGAATGATA
>NC_134790.1:9297328-9307328 GCF_046742065.1 Oratosquilla oratoria
ACTTATTCGGCGCATTGGCGTCAGCTACTAGGGATTCATCGAGGTGGATGGCATTCAATATAAGATTTTAGAGAAAGCCCAGATTGTCGTGGACGGAGAGGAAAATCAAAAGGATGAAATGGGTTAATGAAGATAGAAAAGAGTTTCCTGTGAGCTATAGAAAAAAAATCATTAAGGCGAGTGGGCTAAAAGCTAATACGTTATATATCAAAAAGTTAATAAATGATTGCTGAGGAGGCATTCATCAGGCACAGATCGTACGAAGCGAAAAACAGTGGAACAAGAACCGAGCAATAGATCTAACCATGATCAGGAAGCGTACGAAAGCAAAGGTCAAGGTAACTAGGTGCGTCTGTTTATAAAAAACGACATCTTTATACCATTGAACATGTTCCAGCAATCGGTCTCAGTAGTTAATTAATCTTTTTGCACCTAGGCCGTATTTGCAATTAGAATCAGATCTGCCGAGGGGGAGTGCTCAAAGTCTTTGTTGTTCTCTGTTTAAGAGTAACAACAATGGTGATGAAAACACCTCGGATACTTTGCTATTTATTGTTCTGCTTCACATCCAGCTCGACACTGGCCTGTTCTACATCACTCCCAAGTTTGACCTCGTTATCCATGGATTAGCCCTGACCACTTGCGTCACCTAACGTGAGGCGGTTGAACTAGTTTATATACCATATATTACAATATATAGAATCTAATCGTTATAATTATATACATCACAGGAGTTAATACTAACTACATGTAAAATTGATCTGATATATACGCGCTTACCTACTTTGAATGTAATTGAAGTGTGAACAGTTATTAATTAAATTTACTATCTACATTTAAGATTTATCTGATATATACTCGCTTACCTGCTTTGAACGTAACTGAAATGTGAACAGTTATTAATGAAATCTGCGTATTATCGTAAATGTGTGGAAACGTCTTGTTATTGTCTGTCGTCGACGTAGTATATTTTTAGATGTCCGTTTGTCCAACGAGCCCGTTCAGTATTTGTACATCGTATTGTATTTATGTAGTTTTGCATGGCTTAAGGAATAACATAACGTAGTATTTGTGTCATTTTGACATTTGTTGAGACAGTAGAAGATCTTACAGGATAACACTTATAATAGATATACATATATTTGAACAGAATGTAGCATACTATTAATTGTAGTTAAGAATATGTAAGGGAAACGAGTTTCTTATACACAAAAGTATGGGCTAGGCAACAATATTAAGATTAGAGATCATTCTTGTGTGCCATGAAAATATGTGTATCCCACTGTAGCATTAGTATTAAGAATTATATTAAGTATTCTGAGTTGGGTGCACAATGTTTCTATGTAATCGCAAACTTTGCGACGGGTATGCGAGGTAAGAGGAAGTAGAGAATGAATGTGAGTAGAGATGGAAGGAGAAAGGGGGGAGAATAAGATAAGTTAGAGTGGATTTCGTCGTTGATGTCGAAAGTTTTTGCTTAATGCATTTAGTCTCTTCATCTCTACATTCACACGAACAATCGCTTTATCTGTAATCTTAGCAAAGATAAATGGAAGGGTGCATGGATTTTTTTTTTCGTGTGGCGACTTTACGAGAAGTTTCTGGCGAAATATAAGGATATTTTAGGGGGGCCTTTATGGATTTAGATCAAACTTATGACAAGATTAGGAGAGAGTGTGGAAGGTAGAAGTTAATGGAGATGAAGACCAAGAATGAGATGAATGTGAATAGATGTGGTGAAGGGGACCTTGAGTATAAGGGGATTGTCTGTTGAGCAGGGAAGAGAGTAGGCAAGTGATAGATATGAGTATAGAATGATTGTGCATTCCTTGCTTGGCTACCTCCTTTACAAATTTGCTGATGATACAAAACTGTGCGGAGTGGCAAATGATCACTCAAACCAATTAGATATTCAAGAAGATTTAGATAAATTACAGCAATGGTCTGAAAAGTGGCTAATGAAATTTAACACAAGTAAATGCAAGGTAATGCACATAGGTAAAAATAACAGCAAGTACGATTACAAGTTATTTGGAAATTCGTTAACAAAAGTGGATAGTGAAAAAGATCTCGGCGTAATTATCAGTAACGACCTCAAATCATCCAAGCAGTGTATTTCAGCCTCTGAGAAAGCAAATAAGATTCTGGGATTGATTGCGCGATCTTTTGATTTCAAAAGTCCATCACTCATTAACAAGCTATATAAATCGTTAGTTCGTCCACATTTGGAATATGCTGTTTCCGTATGGTCACCGAATCTCATTAAAGACATTGACAGACTGGAAAAAGTACAACGGCGAGCCACAAAACTGATTCCAAATATCAAAAATAAATCATACGAAAATCGACTTAAGCACATGAATCTGTTTTCCCTAAAAAAGCGTAGACTCAGAGGTGACTTGATACAGGTCTTTAAGATTTTAAAGGGAATTGACAACATCAAAAGTGACAAAATTTTCACATTGAATGAGAATCAGACAAGAAACAATGGTCTCAAACTGTCCGGAAATAGATTCAATCTGGAAGTAGGTAGAAACAACTTTGCCAACCGTGTAGTTAATGAATGGAATAAACTTCCTGCACAGGTAGTACAATGTAGTTCAGTTCGAAGCTTTAAGAATCATTTAGATAAATACCTAAGTAAGATGCTGTAATTATTATAATTTATGTTATATTATTTGTTTTTGTTTTGTTATAATTTGTCTGTCTGATTTTCATTTATTATTAGTTATATGTCAATTTATCATCATTTACTATTTACCTGTTTGTTTGTTATTCAACTATACCAATGCATTTATTTATGTATTTTAATTGTTATTTACATTGTTATAGTTTTAATTTATTATTAATATTTTTTTTTTTTTTTTTTTTTTTTTTTTTTGCATCCGACCTAGATATGGATCAAAAGGTCTCCTGTCGGCATGCTTTGCCTTTGTAATCCTTTGTAAAAAACCTTGGGTATATGAATACACAGACATTATCAAGTAACGATAATGGTATGAAATAGAGTATATTTTGTACGAAAGGTTGGAGAGCTCAAAAGTATGAGCGAGCTCACATGAATCTTATGTAGATTGACTACGTACTGTGTCATCCCACAAAGCAAATCTCAACAATAGGATAATTGATTTTTTCAAGAAGGCTTTGATTATTCCTGGAATCAGTTTCCTAGCGTTTACTGTCATCATCTCTTTGGTCAGGCGGTGTTGCGGCAAGTGATGGTGTAAGCTTTGTAGTACCATTCTGAAGGTGGAAGGTTGTTTTGTTGCTTCCTGCGGCGATTTAGTATATTATGTATGAGGGGAGGGACTCACAACACTCTGTCTTATGCTCTTATGTTCTTATGTTCTTATGTCTTACGCTTGAAGGCATGGGGGAAATATTACACGAGGCTGGCTCCTATCCTGTATATTACGGTTAGGTAAAAGGAGTTAGGAAAATATAATATCCGGTTGTTGTTTAGTATATGGTAACACTGAGTGAGGGATCTGTAGATTTGAAGTACTTTCACTGTTTTATGATTTCTCCTTTGGCATATAGTGCAAAAGAGCCCTTTGTAAAAGATCTTGGTATTAAAATACGTGTTGTGTTGAGACCATACACTGAATTTATCAAAGCGTAATGTAGGCTGGTTAATTGTTGTTGTTTTTTGGTACAAAAATGTCTTGAAACCGCTTTGGTTATTTGGACAAGTACGCCCAAGAAAAGAATCTTACATACATATACCATATATGTTTTTTTTTTGTTTTTTTTTGTACAAAAAATTCTTAAAAATAGTTTTGGTTATTTGGACAGGTACATCCAAGAAAAGAATCTTGCTACAATAATTTCATTTTACTATCAAGACATGCCCTGAGAGCTCTTACATTCTTAATATTGGGAGTACTGAGCTCTCTTTTGTATCTATTGTAAGTTATATATCGTCAATACATCCAGAAGAAATGGTAGAGTTACTCAAAATGATGAAGACGTTTCTCCCAGTCATACTCTTGAGGTCACGTTCTGTCCTGAGAGAATTGGGACAAGATATCCGCGAAATTTTATAAACATATTTTCCCCATGGACGCAGCTTGAAGAAGAGATAGTATTCCAGACCTTGCCTAAGAAGTAGTTCCTAGCTCTGCAGCTGTGGCTTGTTTGTAAGTTTTCGTTCGTCTCTGTAAGACTGATGAGCTTTTTAAGCGTCCTGTTCTCAGGCTATAGTGATCCAGTTTTTCCTCTAAGGATAAGCTGATCTCACAAAAATACATGAATGCATATGTGAGTGTATATTGATATCTAAACATCTGCGTATCTCTCTCTCTCTCTCTCTCTCTCTCTCTCTCTCTCTCTCTCTCTACTTTATTTATTTATTTCGCTCTTTCTCCTTCCTTTCCTCTGTGGGCGCGCGCGCTCGTGTGTGTGTGTGCGTGCGTGTGTGTGTGTGTGTGTGTGTGTGTGTGTGTGTGTGTGTGTATGTGTGTGAGTGTATGTGTGAGCATGTGTTTGTGTGTGTATATATGCGTGTGTATGTGAGCATGTGTTTGTGTATGTATGTGTGTATACATGCAATGTGTGTGCACATTTGTGCGTGCGTGTGCGCGTGATTATATGCAGATACGTGCAAGCAGCTCACCTCCTTGGGCGTGAGTGCGTCGATCTTGCCTGCGTCCTTATCCCAAGGTGTCCGCACTTGTATTCATCCTCTTTGTGCATGCGGGCAATGGCTCGGCGTCATGGTCCCCCTCCTCGTCATGAGTGCGCTTCAGGTCCGTCATCTTGTCTGGCCAAATGCGTGGAGACTGCCTGCCTATCTCCATCTGGGTGCGTGCGTGCGTGTATGTATGCAATACAATTGTACGTTGCTTTGTCCATAGTGTTGTCCATTATCTTCTCCCTGCATTGTGTTTGCTTCTTCCAAACACTTTCTTCTTCTTTTTTTTATTGTTCCGTGTTTTCTTCAGCTCTTTTTGTCTCCTTCTCTTCTTCTTTATTGTGCTAACATTTGTCACTTTCCTGGGCTATTTTCCTACTACCATTTTTTTTTTTTTTTTTTTTTATATATAAAGAGAGATTCGCGCTACAAATTTCCTTCCTATTTATACAGCCATTTCATCTGTTCTGCTATTTGTGCTCTATTTTCTGAGGATTTCCCCTTTATTGGGCATACTTTGCATTTCTTATTTGCCTCTTCTTTCGTCTTGAAGGGCAAATCCTGATACTGTTGTCTTTGTGGTTCATCATACCCTTCCCCTTTTATGTAAAAATTCTATCGTTTCTCCCTTTTTCCCCCTATCTCTTCAATCATTCTATCTATCTTCTTCCTGTCACTTCCTCTCTTCTTTCCTTTGTTTCACTTTCGTTCCTTATTTCCTTATTGGACCTCTGCCTTTTTACGTCTCAAAATTGGTCATCCCTCCCTTCACCTAATTCTTCCTTGTTTTCTTTTATTTTCCATGCTTTGTTTCCCGTTTCTTTTTATATGTATACATTTCACTCTTTTCCTCATCAATGTTAGTTTTTGCTGTTTCTTTAGTGTCAGCCATTACGTTAGTTATCTACTTAATTATTTTTCTCACAATTACCGTCTAAATCGTTCATCTGTTTTCTGTATATAATCATATATTTGGTAATTGATCCACTCCTTCACTCACCCACTCACTCATGTACTCACGCCTGATATATCTCTCCCTATTTCCATTATTCTCACAATGGTATCCATTTGCAGTACACAATGGAAAAAAGTCTCTCTACATAATTTTTCCTCCGCACTCTCTACTGACACCCTCTCTCTCCACCTCCCATTCTCACTCTCACTCTCTCTCTCTCTCTCTCTCCACCTCCCATTCTCACTCTCACTCTCTCTCTCTCTCTCTCTCTCTCACACACACACACAAACACAAACACACACACACACACACACACACGCACACAAACACAAACACACACACACACAAACACACATACGTATTCTTTCTCTACCTATCTTTATCTTTACATCTCTCTCTCTCTCTCCCTCTCTCTCTCTCTCTCTCTCTCTCTCTCTCTCTCTCTCTCTCTCTCTCTCTCTCTTACTCTCTTTTTTCTAGACAGTCTACTCCAAACCACCTGACTCCTCCTCCTCCTCCTCCTCCTCCTCCTCCTCCTCCTCACTCCACTTGAGCCGAGGACAGCGGCGGCCGGGAGAGGGTTTTGGTAGATCTGCAAAACGACGCTCACGCAAAGCCTCGAAGCTGAACTAAATAAACGCGGTAATTACCCGGGGTGACTGTTTTCCCCCCTTACCCATTCGGGGGGTGGGGGGGAAGGTCAAGGACGAATTAGGAATGGGAATGAACGATCCCTGTCCCGCATTCCCAAGGACCAGTTTCTTTTGGAATGAATAAATATTCTAACGCGACTGAATTCACTCGAGGAAAGAATGGCGTTGATTATAATAAGGATATTATTCGGTTGGGGGTGAGGTGGGGTGGGGAATGGTTCTACCGTGAATCCCCCCCTCCTCAATTGCAATTCCTGAATCAATTTAATCCCCCGACATTTTAAGCTTAGACTCATTAAAGTGTCTATTTTCTACTATTCTGGTTTGAATGAGAATTGATGAGGACCTGTGTCTCTTCGACGTGAATACACATGGTGTGGGATTTGTAATCCGGATAAATGAGACTTGATGACCATTCGAGGGTCCTGCGGCAGGACCCCACGAGCATAGATCAGCTCTAATAGGCATGTGATCAGAGTAATTTAGAAATGGCGTGTACGTGGCTAGTTATAGAGAGCGGAGGAGGAGGAGGAGGAGGAGGAGGTGAGGGATGGGAGGAGGAGGAAATAGAAAGAGAGAAGAGAGAATGTAAGAGAGAGAAGGAGGAGTCGAGAGAGGAAAAGGAGTAAGAAATAGGAAGAGAGAAGAGAGAAAATAAGAGAGAGGAGGAGGAGGAGGAGGAGGTGAGGGATGGGAGGAGTAAGAAATAGAAAGAGAGAAGAGAGAAAATAAGAGAGAGGAGGAGGAGGTGAGGGAGGGGAGGAGTAAGAAAGAGAAAGAGAGAAGAGAGAAAATAAGAGAAAGAAGGACGAGGCGAGGGAGGGGAAGGAGTAAGAAATAGGAAGAGAGAAGACAGAAAAAAGAGAGAGGAGGAGGAGGTGAGGGGAGGGGGAGTAAGAAATAGGAAGAGAGAAAAGAGATAATAAGAGAGAGGAGGACGAGGCGAGAGAGGAGGAGCAAGAAATGGGAAGAGAGAAGAGAGAAAATAGAGAGAGGAGGAGGAGAAAGCGAGAGAGGAGGAGGAGTAAGAAACAGGAAGAGAGAAGGGAAGAGACAGGAGGAAGAAAGAGGACGCGATAGAAGACGGGAAAGAAGAGGTAGAGGGTGGAGGATGAAGAAAAATTAATTATTAATTAATATTAATCAAGCAAGCTATTATGAGATCTTGGCTTAATATTCCTAATAACACTTTGAATAATTGCTTCTTCTTTAGAACCGGTGGAACAGGTAAGGGTACAAAAAAAGTAAATATATACTGAAATCGAAAGCTGGAAATAATGTGCTGCAGATATCTCAAATAAATTAACATAAATAGTGCATTTAAGCTTAATAAGTATGACCTTACGCACGTATACACAAACACGCGTGCGCACGTGCACACATACACACACACATACGTAGTACATGCACACACATACATAGTACATGCACACACACACACACACACACACACACACACACACACACACACACACACACACACACACACACACACACACACACACACACACACACACTCCCAACATTCATACACCTAATTTTCATAATGTGGACACTCCAGCTTCTCTTTAATAAGAGGGACTATGAACAAAGACAGGATGGACAGCATTATGCATTATTAATTGTAGTGAGCATATGTGGAGATAAATCACTGCAAAGCATATTTCGTTTATACAAGGGTGATTTGTATTTTCCATATTTATTTGTTTTTTTCATATATTCTGTTTTTTCTGTTTATATATTTGTTTACTTATTTTATTCGTTTATTCGCTTATCGGTGTATTTCTATATATTCTTAGTCTGTTAAAACCTCAGCGATTAACATTTCAAGAAAATTAAGCTCATTTTTGGGAGTCACAATATATCACATGACCTTCGATGGCGTGATCATGAATGTACGTGATTTGTCTTTCGAAATATAAGTTATTCGATACAGGTTTATTGAGGGAACGGTGTAGCTGCTATCACGGTCCCAATCTAAAAACTCTCAATCCGTGTAGATTAATGGATATTGATAAGTATTTTAGACAAATTATTTGGATGATGGAGAACATAAACACAGGGGAAGGCTCGGAACCCTAAACACTCTAACGTTTCGTTCTCCATCGTCCAAATCAATGGATATGTAGAGATCATTTTTTTTACTCGGAAAGGGAGCACAGTATCCTATGCAACACTAAAATGAGATTATATATAACTGTGATACCCGAGGTTGGGAAAGGCAACAAAATATTCTGGCTGTCTCATTCCCACTCACATGGCCACGATATCCTCAGGTCGGTTTCGAAGCTTCGAATCTTGACACAAACAAATGGGTCGCTGTGACCAATGAATGATCTCGTGACCCACGCGACACAGGTTGTTATGGAATAGGGTGGTCTGGTGGATGATCTCTTTCTCACTGAAGCCATTGTTGATTAGTACTTGGGTAGAGGACTCAATTTTATTGTGTACTTACTTCCGGGTGCTACAGTGGGTGCTCTACAGATATAGGCGCCGATAGTAAAGTCCTTATATATGTATATGTATGTACATATATGTATATATATATATACATATATATATATATACATTATATATATACATATATATATATATATATATATACATATATATATACATATGCAATAAAAAAACTAGGAGCGTCTGTTCACAAATGCGTAAGTAAACACTAGGAAAAGTTTACTTTATGTATATATATATATATATATATATATATATGTGTGTGTGTGTGTGTGTGTGTGTGTGTGTGTGTGTGTGTGTGTTTATTATCAGTGTATTTGTGAATGCCAATAAGTGTGTGTTTAATGTATATACAATTTACAAAAAAAGAAAATCGTTTGACTTTTTCTACTCTGAAACAAAGGCAGGTTGAGTCTTACAATCTTTTCCGGGATTTTCAGACTCGTGAGTTTTAAACTTTTCACTTCTTCCTGTTTTCGTGCAAAATCTCATCTGTACCTTGCCAGGTCAAACACGTTCAGAGGAAATAATTTTGTCTCTCTAACCAGGCTATTTCTTGCTCCGTGTCGATAACATTTGCTGAAAATCCTGCCAAGCGTTTCGTTGTACTAATCGCATGATATCCTCTTAGTAACCTCAACAAATATCTGTTTCTAATCTTTTTTTTTTCAGCTATGTCTTTTTTTCTGTCTTCTTTGAACTGAACAGTAAAGAGATTCAAGATCTGTAGTTACCCCCTCCATACTTAGAAAACGTGCTTTCATGATGACTTTTTGCATCGACCTGTTCTTTCACAAACAATCATTTGACCGCAATTGCCTTCAGGTTTCTCAGAGTGACTGTTGACCACAACTGTAGCCCAAACACTCTATTCGTTCCACCGGACTCCCAATTCCATCAGCGGGCATGGCAGCGTTTGAACGAGACTTTTATTTGCCGTGGTAACTCTTATGGAACAAATTACTATCTACAATGGTATATTTAGAATAATTAAACCCAGCAGTCACAGACTCGATCCCGAAACCAATGATCAGAAGCCCAGTCTGCTTATCATCTTGCCATGCGAATGATTAAAAGAGTCAACACCTGATGTGTTTGTATATGTATATGTATATGTATATGTGTATATGTTAATGTATATGTATATCTATATGTATATGTACATGTTTATGTATATGTTCATGTATATGTTTTTGTATATGTATATGTTCATGTATATGTATATGTATATATATATATATATACATATATGTATATGCATATGTATATGTATATGTATATATGTATATATGTATA
>NC_134790.1:9312328-9322328 GCF_046742065.1 Oratosquilla oratoria
ATGACCCCAATGTCATAAGGCACGAGTGGGTATACAAGGGTGCCGGCGTCAGTGTATTGATTATATTTATTTTGTAGTTGTAGCTGAGTGATCCCCGAATTGTGTAAACTGGTTTGATCACGTTCCCCGTGTTTATTATTACTCACAGTGAAAGAGAACGAGTAGTATAGAGGTGACTTCATATCTTATATTACGAGCAGTGTGATGCGTCGTACATTAGGCATCCCATGCTGACGCGTGAGAATTTTACTCGTGTTGAAGAGGTTAAAAGACTTTTTGTTCTGAAGTTCTTGTTATGATTAGAGAGCACTGCATCTCAATGATATCACTATGGGAACAAGAGAACCAACGTTTAAAGGCTGTGACTACGTGCGCGCCCAAACGTTCCACGACAATGACTCAGTGATATCTCCATTCCTTATTATTCTGAACTCAAGCTCGCGAGCGCCACTTTGATAACGTTTTATTTTCAACTATTATTAGAATTCTGCTGACGATTCTGTCCTCTAAGCTTAGGACATAATTGGCTTGGTTACCTGTTTACTAAAGTGGAAAGTGTCACGGAGATAGATGAAATTGCTTAGTAGCAGTAGAAATAATATCAAAATTGTCGTCGAGTACGGAAAGGATTAATATGAAATAATTTCCACCGGATTGCCAAAGACTGTATCTAGAAATTGGTTAGGGATTCTTGGTACGTAAAATACACCTAGAATTATATTTGTACATCAGAAGGAGTGAAGGCTCTGGAATTATTTTATTTTTAGGACCCAACACACTTCCTGTTATCGTCAGTGATCGAACCAAAATCTTAGATCCGATTACTAACCGCAATATTACGAATGAGATATATAGTTTTATATGTATAAGGACACTTTCGCTACGATGACAATTCTTACACCTTTTGATCTGACTAAGAATAGAGATTTTATTCAACTGTCTCAATTGACCACATCGCTATGATGAGCTCATTATTTATTTTGTCGTTTCTAATGCCAGATATTTTTATTCATCTTTGGAATTTATATCTGCCTATTCCTGTGTTTTGTTATATTTTTGTTACAAGCATAATTGAAATTGTAGATAATTTGTTTATGATAGTCTCAGTCCCTTTAGAACGGGTCTTAGAGAACTTGGCAAAGGAGGTCAGGGAGATGACGTAAGTCTGAGACACCTGTGCTACTCATAGTTAGTTTGAAACTATTAAGATAGTTATCCTATAGTCAGTTCCGGTTAACTTGACGACGATTCGTCTCTTCAATCTCCTTTAACAACTGCAACAAACTATGGATGAATATGATCCGTGACAATGCATAAATATGATATGTACCCCTATACATGTTCACGTGTGTAATGATGCGGCGCTACGATTGAAAGGCATTGAGGATGATTTGTCCTTAAGGATTAAAGAAGAAAGTCGTGGTCACAGCAGTTCTGTGAATTCACACATCCTTGTCGATGGTCACAAAGGTTTTGTCCTTGTAATTTAGCGTAAGAGGTCGAAATGATAAAAGGTGTTTCTGACATGTTTCTGAACGAAACATCAGGTCCCAAAAAGTTGTTGTACGAGTATTGTACATTGTACACCAGGTCCAGGTTGTTGACCCCGAATCTTATACAACCCTTCCTAAGGCAGTTACGCAGCTACACAGTTTGTAGTTTACAATCCTCATCGTAATTTCTAAAGAGATCTTTACGTGTCTTCGTGTTCTTCGTTAGGATAGTTAACTTCAACGAATAATGTGTATTTCATTCTCTTGTAAACCCTCGTTAACCCATTAAACTCCCATGACATGATCCTTGTCGTTTGTTCAAGTAAAACAAAAAATCATAAAACACCAAAATGTTTGATCAAACACCAGAAAAATATGACGTCAGTCCTCGCCCGGTCAATCGACTGACGTCATGTTTTTCTGGTGTTTGATCAAACATTTTTGTGTTTTATGATTTTTTTTTTTTTTTTTTACCAAATGACAAGAATTTTGTCATCGAATTTTAATGGGCTAAATTGATATAAACAGACTCTCGTGGGGTTGGCAAGTGCATTTGGTACGGACTTTCATAGTTACGAGAAGTTGAGACCTGAAACCACCTTAGGTCTAGCTGAATGTGTATCACGCTCTGCACTTGCAGGGTTAACACCGAGAATTCATAAAAGTTTACCTCACACGTACAAAACCACCGTGTAGTTAATGAATGGAATAAACTTCCTGCACAGGTAGTGCAATGTAGTTCAGTTCGAAGCTTTAAGAATCATTTAGATAAACACCTAAGCAAGATGCTGTAACGATTATAATTTATTTTATATTATTTGTTTTTGTTTTGTTATCATTTGTCTGTCTGATTTTCATTTATTAGTCATATGTCATTTTATTATTATTTACTATTTACCTGTTTGTTTATTATTTAGCTATACCTATGCATTTATTGATGTATTTTATTTGTTATTTACATTATTATAGTTTTTATTTATTATTTTATTATCATTATGATTTTTTTCGCATCCGACCTAGATATGGACCAAAAGGTCTCCTGTCGGCATGCTCCGCCTTTGTAATCCTTTGTAAACCACCTGGTGGCACCCAGAATAGATATAAGATTAACCTCACAAGATTAATCTAGAAAATTTTAACACTATCTATTATTAACAGGAATTTTCTTCCATTTGATAAGATAGCCTCGCGGCACTCATAGCAAACACAAGTTGAGGATGCGCGAAGAATAGTTGAACCTGACAAAATATTTGCAGAAGTTTGAATGTTAGAACAGACTTAGTTGCCCAAACGTCTTAGCTGTGACTTCAGACTAATCTAAATTTTTAATCGTGTACGTATCTTTTTTTTTTTTTTTTTTACTCTGAAAGTTTTAGGGTGACTTTGAATTCAAAGCATCAAGCGTGTGTCTTCAAACATATAGAATCTTACATCCTTTTGCATGATTTTCGCAGCCTTCGGTAGTCTTGAACCAGTTGTTCTTTATGCTTTTCTAAACCCTTATACAACGTAACAGGATTTCTTTCTTCTTTTTTCGTACTTTCTCTCTCTCCTTTTCTTTCTTTTCTCATCTTCGCTTTTCCCTTCTTCCCCTTCTTCTACTTCTTTTTTGTTTCTTCCTCTTCCTCTTCTTCTTCCTCTTTTTGTTTCTTCCTCTTCTTCCTCCTCTTTTTCTTTCTCCTTTTCTTTCTTTCCTCATCTTCACTTTTCCCTTCTTCATCTTTTTCTATTTCTTTTTTGTTTCTTCCTCTTCTTCTTCTTCTTCTTCTTCTTTTTGTTTCTTCCTCTTCTTCTACTTCTTTTTTGTTTCATCCTCTTCTTCTTCTTCTTCTTCTTCTTCTTCTTCTTCTTCTTTTTGTTTCTTCCTCTTCTTCTTCATCTTTCTCTTTTTTGTATCTTCCTCTTCCGTTTCTTAATCTTCTTTTGCTCCTCACTTCACCTCTTGTAGGCTTTAAGGCCTAATAAACCAGTCTGTCTTCATTTTCTCTTCCATTGGAGCAGCCCTCCGGACCCACTTGACCTCGGCGCGTTAACCGTTTACGGCTTTTTCGTCCTTTTCACTCGCCACATCATGTCTGAAGCCTCACACAGTAAAGGTCTCGGGGCGAAAGTCATTCAGCACTACGCCCTGACTTGTGCTTTGTGTCCGCGATCTTCCGCCCGTAGTGCTTTGTGTCCGCGATCTTCCGCCCGTAGAGAAATCAAGGGAGAAATGGACTTTGTGTTTCTTGGGAGATGTTGTTTTGTTGACATCCTCATACTATGAAGAGGATTTCTTCTAGATGAATAAAATTGTCTCACACCACCTAAGCTGAATTTATTAGCTGTTACAACCTTCGTGTTAGTTAATTGAAATATGTTTCATCAGTCTTTTGACGATAGGATAGTTTTCCTTAAGTTAATAAGGCCACTAATGGCTACAGTAAGAAATATATCACACTATGTAACAAAAAATAAAATAAAATAAAATAATAAAGTGAAATGAAATAAAATAAAATAAATTAAAATCAAATCAAATCAAATAAGATAACTAAATTGTGCCATTAACAGGTAAGCTCCTTTTTTCAGTTTCTTCGTAAATATTATTATGAATTGCAACGGGTCCTGAATATTTGAAATCTTACATTTTAATGTGCCAGGTTGAGACCATATTTTGGCTTTTGTTTATCCCGTTTGATATGTAAATACTAGCAGATTGATAGCTATGACTTTAAACGGCGTTTCTGTGCGCAGTTTCAACGAAATAAATTCTATTTTGAACTGGCCCATTCCTTTCTCTCTCTTTTGTAAAGCTGTGATATATAGACATCTTTTTGTTCCTTTTTTTCCCCCTTGGATTGCCCCATGTCCTCAGCCTTTTAACTCCTGGAAGTGTTCCTCCGCCAAAGAGACCTGTCTGGAAAGAAAGAATGGAAGGCGTTTTCCAGTCAGGTATTAAAAGGGGCCTCGTCTCAGGAGGTCCTTTTCACTACCGGAAGTTTCTGCAAAGTGGACAGAATCCTCTGGGAAGCAAGGCATTTGAGTTCAGCACAGATGCTACTAGTAACTAGGGACCGTGAACAGTGGCGCTCCATGGTTGCCGAAGTCCAAGAGGATCATATGGCACGACGGTAAGGTAAGGTCCTACTGAGAGGGATGACTTGGCCTCCGGCGTACAAGTCTTTCCTCCCGAAGTTGATTCCTTCATCTCAGTGACTTGCTATGGGGATCTCGTTGTGACGCAGAACAAAAGGCTGAGGAGACGGACTCAAGCCTGAAGGCGAACTAGTCGATCGAGTCCCCCTTTCAGTAGTTTATGCCTTGGTTGCACAAAGAAAATCCTGCTTTTAGATGGAACCAAACCCAAAGAATATGCCACCTGGTCCAAAGGGGTTCCTGCAATCCTAATCACAACCCTGTGGAGAGTGAGGTACTTCCGCTCAGTTAAGCAAACTCATTTGGTGTTAGATAGAATGGATGGATGAAAAGCAGTAGTACTTATGAACGGGTTGATCAAGAAACAATATATACAAAAAACGCCGACGTCCAAAGCGGGGTTTCCATCAGCAGAATGAAATATTTTGTTACTAGCCAGAATGAATACATAAGACGATAACACTCGTGAATAGGATGGCCCACATGGATTTGAGGATTGAGGGATTTCATTTAGCTGAATAAAGTCGTGCGGCTCTAAGCAAATTAAAGATGGAAAATAGAAGACTCACGCTGGTAGGTCAATGCAGGCTTTATCGTTTTGGAAATGAACATTTTTTTTTCCGACGAATGGAATTGTCTGTTGTTAGTTGAGAGGATAATATAAAGCGTGAAGATTCGCGAACTCGTTTATGCAAAGTCTTCGCGTGGTTGATGAGATGAGTGTTTATGGGACCAAACTCTGTCGAACTTGAGGCTCAGCCAAGATACTTGCCATCTTGACCATGATGTTTTTTTTTTACTTTATACGAACTTGTATTATACATGCATACATATACCAACGGCTTTATCCCCTTTACAAGGGAGGTAGCCAAAGTCAAAGGCATAAATCCACTCCCACCCATTTCGTCCACACATACTCCACTCCCATTCACCCTCCCTCCCTCTCTCTTTTCTTGGCTCCTCCTGGATGACGGGTCATCCCTGCATCTCACCCACTGCCCAGGGTCAGAAGCAATATAGCAAGACACAGCACATCCAACAGATGGTTTTTTTGGATTGTGATGAGGTCAAATACAGAAAAAAAACAAAAAAAGAAAATTAATTAAAAGATGATTAAAGAAAGAAAAAAGAAAAGTAAGGATAACAAAAGAAAAAAGTTATATGAAAATAAATAGAATAAAATAAAAACAAAAATGAAAGCACACAAGAAAAGAAAGTAAAAGAAAAAAGAAAAATAATTCGAGAAAAAGCAAAGTTATGAAAAATAAAAATAAATTATATGAAATAAAAAACAAAAATTAAAGAACACAAATGAAATAACTAAATAAGCAAGAGTATTTACATAAACTAAATAAATAAATAAACTGGTAAATAAGCGAATAAGCAGATAAACAAGTAAATAGATAAATAAATCAATATTCAAATAATAAAACAATAAATTGGTCACCGAATAAATTGATTGACAAGCAAATGAGCAATTAAATGAATAAATAAATTAACAAACAAACAATTCATAGGTAAAGAAACACAAAAACATGATCATAAAAACCCAATCTGATTTTAAGGATATTCATACTAGATTCCCGTGTTTACTAATTGATTGATTAATTGATTAATTGCTTCACTGATTGACTAATTAATTGATTCGTTGACTAGCTCATTCGTTCATTTACATATCATTAATTTTTTTATTTCTTTATTTCTCTATTTACCTTTCTTCATTGATTGATTGATTGATTATTTGGTGTATGTACGTTTGAGAAGACGTGGGAATGGTGTAGTTCTTGGGACTATGAGACGTTTGTTGGTTTCCCTTCTTGCTTACCGAGCCTGGATCGCCCCTTCCTTGTTCTCGCGACTCTGCCTCGTTCAGGTGGCTTTAAACCACGTCACGCTAGCTTATGATTGCCTATTTGCGCCTCTAAAGCAACACAGTTGCACAGGTAGTTTGATATGACTGTGTTTGCCTGGATATCTGTCCGTACGTCCATTCGCCATATCCTACCCTCAGAGGCTTCAAGAACATAAGCCTAGGAGCTTCTGAATTAGAAGGATCATTTCAAATTTTACCGATGAAAGAGAAAGAGAGAAAGAGATAGATTGAGAGGGAGAGAGATAGATAAATATAGAGAGAGAGTGAGAGAGAGAGAGAGAGAGAGAGAGAGAGAGAGAGAGAGAGAAAGAGTGAGTGAAAAAAAGAGAGAGAGAGAGAGAGATAGAGAGAGAGAGAGAGAGAGAAAGAGTGAGTGAAAAAAAGAGAGAGCGAGAGAGAGAGAGAGAGAGAGAGTGAGTGAGAGAGAGGGTGGGTAGCAAGAAAAATGTAGAGATTAATGTCCTTCACAAACTGCATGGCCGCGTGGGACCTTGAACAAGCTAACCGATGGGGTGGTTGGGGATTAGCGAGAGAGAGAGAAAGAGAGGGTAAGAGGGAGAGAAAGAGAGAGAGAGATAGGGTAAGAGGGAGGGAGAGAGAAATAAAGAGAGTAAAAGAGGGAGAGAGAGAAAGAAAGGGAGAGAGAGAGAGAGATTATCACGAAAACAATATAAGAATAAAGAATGCTTATCTGAATTAAATGTCCGATTGATAATTCCATCGATCAAACTATCTGACGTTAGCTATATTCATCCATGATTATGCGGTATAGTTTTGGTCTCCGTCCTATAGAATGGATACCAATTCACTAGAATCAGCAGAGGAGAATGACCAAAATGATACACGAGCTCAGAAATTTACCTTACGAAAACAGGCTTAGGCACCATAATTTACACTCTCTGGAAAGACACAGAGTGCGGGGTGATCTAATAGAGGTGTTCAAGTGGTTCAGGGGCTTTAACAAGAGGGATGCAGACAAGGTCATCATATTAAGACAACAGGGTAGGACTCGCAGTAGTGTATTTAAATTGAAAGAATTTAGATTTAAGGATGAAATAGACAAGAACTGGTTTACCAATAAAATGATCAGCGAATGGAATAGATTTAGTAACCACATAGTGATAGCTGAAATTATCGGCTGTTTTAAAAATAGGTTAGACAGTTTTATGGATGGGGATGACAGGTAGTAATGGACATGGAACTGCCTAATGTAGGCCTTATGGTCTCTTGAAGTCTACTTCATTTTTGTGTCCTTATGAGAGCGTCGTCCCAAAACAGATACAACTTGAATCCAGAAGTAGCAGAGTATAAACAAATCCTCACGGCCAAAACTCTACAAGCTATCATTTAGGTGAATAATAGATAAATGAATAAATGAAATAAATAGAAATAAATGAAATTAAATAGAATTAAATAATAGTAATAATAATAATGATAATAATAATATTAATAATAATAGTAATAATATTAATAATGATAATGATGATGATGATGACGGTGATGATGATGACGATGATGACAATGATGACGATGACGACGACGATGATGATGATGACGATAATGACGATGATGACGACGACGATGATGATGATGATGACCATGACGATGACGATTTTGATGATGATGATGATGATGATGATGACAAAATCTATATCACAATAAGAGCCGCGTTTGCAACGATGCCACTTCTGAACAGACTTTGACCAAAATTTTCCCCGGAAAGGAATATGTCTGTTGACTGGGCAACGCCGGGCATCTCTGGTAGTACCTTTCATATTTCAGCTGAAACTTATTAAATCCTCTTTTTTTATGAATCACAGATGAACACTTACATTCTGATTAAGGATTAAGATATTTCGTTGATGAAGACGGTAAATATAATTCTACATGATTAGTACACGCGACATGATTAAGTCTATTTTCATCCAAGAATATAATGCCAATTTTACATTGCGTTCTTTCATTATGAATGTTTTGTAATTAAATTTGGAAGATTATCGTCATAAACGTTTCATGTACGAGTCCAGCAGTGGAGCTGGAAACTCTATAGTGTGGGATCCTGACATTAATCAAACAAGATCTCTAGCTTTAGACAAGACACTCTAGGTACTCTAGAGGCCCCGTGATTCCCGAATTCAGTTGAATAAAATCGTTTGATACTTTCTAGAAACACCCGAAAGATGTCGTTAGTAAAAGTGTTAAGAACGAAATAAGATTTGCTTGATTTTTTTCACCGCCCCTGGAGAATTAATGAGATTTACTTCAGTTTTTTATACGAAATCTTCAATTTGATTAACACACACGCGCGCGCGTGCACACACATACACACGCTCGTACACACATACACACACACACACACACACACACACACACACACACACACACACACACACACACACACACACACCTCGTGGCGCTGTGGTTAGAGTTCTTGCCTGTCACTACGGCGGTCCGGGTTCGACTCCCGCCCAGGACTGAAATAATTTCAGTATCGCTTCGCTGCGGGGTGTTACTCCAGCTATCGTGGGCGGGGAGTTGGGTGTGTGTGTGTGCGCGTAAGGTCAGTATTACCCATAGATTGGTTATACGAGCTCTAAGCTCTCATACGGGAGGGCAATAGCTGTCGATCACGAGTTCAGCACATGATCCAAAGACCAAGGTGAATACACACACATACACGCACGCAAGCATACGCGCGCGCGCACATACACACACACACACACACACACACACACACACACACACACACACAAAAGAAAGGTGATGAGATGTACAGGGGGAAATATGGCAAGGAATTAGAGGCAAGACCTTAAATAGAGAGAAACTGGAAGAAATGTATTACTAAGTATCTAGGGTCGCATGTAGCTAGTAATGATGGTGTTGCTCTGGGAGTAAATTCTAAATGTCTTTGGTGGATGAAACGTGGGATAAGGATATTGGTATCTGTGGATGAACGCAAAAAGAAGACTATGAATTGTGATTGTGACCACGAACGTACGTGGGGCAGAGTTGAAATTTAAGGAATGGAGAAAAGAGGAGTTTAAATGTGTTTGAGATGAAGTGTTCAAGAAGTATGTTGGTGATAGCAAAATAGACACAGTGGGCACCGTGGTAGTGAGGCAAACAGCGGAAGGGGGGAAAGAGAGTTGGCAGATAGGATTGGTCAAAGAGTATTGGGATGGTTTGATTATATGGAAAGATCGAGCGAAGAAAGAATATCATTCTTCGTTTTTGGGGTAAAGAAATAGTTACAAGTGTTGCTCAATATATACAAGATTTGATATACCGTAGGTCATTCATCCTGCCATTTTCCTCGTTCATTTCGTTGGTTGAGACCTCATACTGTTGTATGACCACTCGCCAATGTGCTTACGCAATGCGGTCCTAAAGAATCATTTAAATTCAGACATGAAAACAATCTTGGCTTTATGTCAGGGAACGGTACATTATTGTAGGCCATAACGGTGGACATTTCTCGTAATTCCCTTGACCTGTAGCT
>NC_134790.1:9324828-9327328 GCF_046742065.1 Oratosquilla oratoria
TGGTATTCTTAAAAAAAAATATTTCCTTATATAAATCTTTCCCTTCCAAGGATTTATATAAGATTTATATAAGGAAAGATTTTTTTAAGAATATCACCGTAAGAATCTTACGGTGGTATTCTTAAAAAAGTCTTACATAAATCTTTCCTTCCAAGGATTTATATAAGATTTATATAAGGAAAGATTTTTTAAGAATACTATCGTAAGAATCTTACGATGGTATTCTTAAAAAAAATATTTCCTTATATAAATCTTTCCCTTCCAAGGATTTACGTGAGATTTATATAAGGAAGGAATTTTTTTAAGACTACCACCGTTCGTCCTTTAAGAAGACATCTAACCTTTTCCACAGGAACAGACGTTGCCGTGATTATCTTAGGACCGAGCAGTCTTCAGAATCAGTCAACACCTTCACCTTTATATGGAAATACAGTCTCAGGGGACTTATGCCTCGCCTCTAAGCTTCCGTCTTGTCTTGTCATATCCAATGCTCCTCATTTAACTTGGTGAAGTCGTCCTTTATTATTCAGAATGGGATGCACATACATTATTCTTATCTTGTATAAGTTAGATGACGTTATATTCAACTACATTATGTAAGAAGATACTGTATGTTTTATTCAAGGTAGATATGATTATAACTGGATTGAATACTTGACAGATTGAAGAAAAGAATAAATTAACTATGCACTGCCAGAGAAAAAGGAAATGAACGAAGAACAATATATATATGTTTATAATGTTTGTGGAAAAAGTATTAGAGAAGCAGAGATATGTGCAGATAACTTTAGTACAATTTAAAAAGGCATTTGATGCAGTGAAGTGCTTATAAATGGCAAAGATGATGGAAGATTTGGAGATAGATCAAAGGGATATCAGAATGATAGTTAACCTATGACAGTGAGAAGGGGGCAGTAGTAATAACAAATAGGTTGAGGATGGCATGAAGAACGTCGATGGAACTATAGTGGGCGGAACTCAAATAGATAATTTCAGGTGTGGCGATGACACTGTTCTGATGGCGAAATAGGAAGAAGAACTGCAGAGTATAGTAGATAGATTATATGAAGTGTGTTCAACGGAGTGGTCGAAAATTAATAGCTCCAATACGGAGTGTATAGTGACAATAATAAAAAAGAAAGATTTGTCCAATCGTATCTCTGTTCAAGAAACAACAAGCAAATGATAAGTTACAAATATCTTGGGAATCCAGTTCACAAAAACGGCAGGTATGACGGGAAAATGATGCTCGCGTTGCTATGGTAGAAACAGTTTCCAAAGAATTAAAAGTTTATTGATTAACATGGGCATGAAAAGGAAGATCAGTGCTGGAATACTTTGTATCGTCTTTGACGTAATTAGCGTTGCTATGGTAGAAACAGTTTCCAAAGAATTAAAAGTTTATTGATTAACATGGGCATGAAAACGAAGATCAGTGCTGGAATACTTCGTATCGTCTTTGACGTGAAAGATGGGCGATTAACAGTAAAATGAGAAGAAGGAGGCAGTGGAGAGGAGGAGGAGGAGGAGGTCGTGGATAGCAAGAATGACAAGTGAGGAAGTGTTGCAAACGATCAGAGAGGGAGGACAACTGATGACAAGGATAACGAGGCAGCAGTAGAGATATGTAAGGCATATGACTAGGGAGAACGGTGTGGAAAGGGAATGTTTACTGGGACTGGTGGAAGGAAGGAGAGGGAGAGGGTGGGGTGGGGCATTGTATTGGTGTAAAAGAAAATAGAAAACGGGATTAGGATGACGGAGAAAAGGAAGGATTGACTTACCGTTGTGGCCAGCGCGCAATTGGGCGCGACATCTCAGCAGACTAAACTAATCCACAGATAATTCTATTCAGGTCACGGAGAGCCCTTTGCTCTCATGGCCAGCCCCTTTAATGTGGTAAGTTTGTTGACCAATTTTGTTTCCATTACAGTTAGTTTATTCAATGGAAAGTAGAGGAAGGACTTAAAAGCACCCCAACTGGTCTAGATATCATTCAGTCTGATATTCGTCCATCATCTGATCAAAATTGGGTGATGTTAACTGAAATAAAGAACTCTTTAGCAACGGCCACTGCTTCTATCTTTGAGGACGATATCTTACAAGGAAGGAAGACAAGAGTCATAGAGGTTATACAGTGGAAATTTAAGAAATGCAACAGAAAGGAGAAATATTAGAAGTTAAATGTGATCAGGAATCATAAAAGAATGAAGAATGACTTGGTCAGTAGGGATGTCAGTAAAATATCTAAGATATCGACTACACAAAACATACAGGAAAAAACTTGAAGCTGCCTTGCCTCCTTGTAAACACGAAGTACAAGGTTCTGTCCTTACGGCTACCGAAGGTCCTGGATGTCCGCCCTCAAAAAAAAAAAAAAAAAAAAAAAAAAACAAAAAAAAAAAAAAAAAAAAAAAAAAAAAAAAAAAAAAAAAAAAAAAAAAAAAAAAAAAAAATTGACTGAATGTAAGCGTCTTTTGGCATACTCTCCTTACCTTAT
>NC_134790.1:9332328-9359828 GCF_046742065.1 Oratosquilla oratoria
TGTAATTGATATCAAGCTAAATAAACGTTCTCTGGTCCGACACCATAGAACATCATCTTTAACTTCCTCAATACAATGATGTGTCTTCTATTTTTTGTCTTGACTGATTCAGGGCAATTCTATTCAGCTATGGTGATGGAATCAAGGTAACATTGGATTTTGGTCGATCGAGATCCTGTTCTGTCTTCGACTGAATAGTATTGGATGTTATTAGCCAGGAGGAAGATATAGGGAAAAAGAAAAGCGTCACTAAGTTTAATTGGTCCGTAGACCTCTGTCTCTTTGAAGTTAAGGTCAGGATTATTAATCACTTACAGTCTCATGTGTTTCGTCGTTATCAAATAAAACGTACCCAGACATTCACCAAGTATAGCTTCATCTCTCACTCTGCCTCTTTGTGACCAAGGAATCCTCTTGGTCGCTTTTCTCTTTGTTTGCAAGGAGTCTGGTCACTACTCAAAGACCAGAGGGGTCTTCTTGAAGTGGACACAAAACTGAGGCCCAGGAGACCTCTTCAACCGAGTCATACCCTCGAACTTGCCACTTCGAAGTCTACTGAAGCCTCTCTCCTCATGTTTCTGCCTCCACGTCCCACTACGCCTCCACCTCCCCCTCCACCTCCGCTTCCACCTCCGCCTCCGCCGCCTCCGCGTCCGCCCTCAGCTTCCCCGTTCCCTGCGCCCGTATGATATACTCGAATGCGTTTCCAGCATTCCAACTCGTCTCAGGCTCTTCGGTTTACCGATGGTGCTCCTCTCCTCTCCTCTCTCTCTCTCTCTCACTCTCTCTCTCTCTCTCTCTCTCTCTCTCTCTCTCTCTCTCTCTCTCTCTCTCTCTCTCTCTCTCTCTCTCTCTCTCTCTCTCTCTCTCTCTCTCTCTCTCTCTCTCTCTCTCTCTCTCTCTCTCTCTCCTCCCTTATTCAATTATTTTTTCCGCTTCTTTATTCAAAGGTTTCTTCGTCACGACATCTTCCTTTTATGTCTTCTTTCTTTCTTCTTCTTCTTCTTCTTATTCGCATTTTTGTTTCCTTCTTCGGAACAATTAATCTTTCGGATTTTTAATGCATTTCTAAAGATACCCCGCAGTCATCCTCATCGTTGAATATAAGAAACGTGGGTCAAATGGGCTTACCTGCGGCCGAAGCCGTCACCCTCTTCCGTTGGGGATCGAACCCTGACCTATTCACCAATGAGGTGAGATCGAAGACCAACGCGCCACAGCGGTCACATCCTTTTAAGCAACTCAGCTTCATGGCCCTGTCATTGATATGATTAACTTCTTTTTAGCTCTTACTATCATCTTCGTTGATTTTTTTTTCCAAAGTCCCTTTCTTTTTGTCTCTATTTTCTTTATCTATTTTGTAAGCGATGGGCTTTTCCTCAGCCGAATAGAATCATCTGGTGATAGAAAAAATACAGTATATACAATGAATGAGAATACTGAATTAAGCCTAATTGATTCTCGAAACACATTTTATCCTTAAATGACGGCAAGGAATCGTCCTGTAATATGTAGAAAATACTATATATATATATATATATATATATAATATATATATATATATATGTATATATATATATATATATGTATGTACATCCCACTCCCACGCATTGGGAAGTGAAAAACCCCTTGTGGGGCAAAGCCCTGTCAGTTGCGGCAAGCCGCTGAGTTTTATTGACCGACAACGGGTCGCCTCCCGGCCTGGCCAGAGATGCCGGGAGTCAATGCACCAAGGCCGCAGCGTTATCAATGACAAAACAAAATATATTTGCACAGACACAGAACGCCACCACGGTCTGAAATACGTGACAATGGAAACCCATCATATACTTTCCACAACAGAATATAAATTCGCATACTTCGAATGCATGGGTAAGGTTTGGATATCTGCAATAATATCTAAGATGTCGATGTTCCCAATACCAATTCTCGATGTAGATGCTATTTCTTTCTATACTGTGAAAGTTCTTTTCGGACTGAATGAAATTGTTTTGGTGCAGGTTTGACGAATATGTCATATGATGCCATTTCCAAACGAGGTAAGGTGTTGTTTGTATTATATTGTTGCATGTGCTTCTCTTTACTTTTGACACAATTTTCAAGCGCTAGAAATTCTAGTATATCTTGATTCAGAACGCTGTGTATAGATATTGTTCCATTCCGCGTTTCTACAACTTTCTGTTCGATATTCTAAATGTATAAAATACCTACTCTTAAATTATTTTGTATTGTGGGATGATTTACAATTTCATTTTACCAAACACTAAACTATTTGATTTAGCTCATGGGACAGATTATGTATGTCCCCTCACGTGGATGAAATTATATGAAACTGATAAAAACAAAATGTTTACTCCACTGTGTCATAAGAATTGTTATTAAGTACTACGATATTCTGAGTTTTCTATGTGTCCATCTATCATATTTTTGTCTCTTTCTAAGAACTTATTTACAAAATATTCGTGATGAACGTACTTAGTCACACATTAATTGAAAATCAAAATCAAATCTAAATTAAACGAAAATCAATATAATGACTTTAAAAATAAATAAACAGATAAAAAAATAAGTATAAATAAATGAATATATATAGATAAATGAATAGATAAATAATATATATACATATATATATATATATATAATATATATATATATATAATATATATATATATATATATATATATATATATATATATATATATATATTTATATATATGCTGGTACACTGTGACAAGTTGATGAAGGTGGAAAAAGAAGTCAAGGGTCTAGTTCCGAGTTTCTGAGATTATTCCTGACCGGTTTCGCTCTAAGCTTCTGAAGAAGCATAGAGCGAAACCGGTCAGGAATAAACTCAGAAACTTGGAACTAGACACGTGACCTCTTTCTCCATCTTCATCATATGTATCTATCTATCTATATATATATATATATATATATATATATATATATATATATATCAACAAAGATATGTCGTAGCACATATGTAAAATAATACTGATGACCCACTTTCGGAGAAGAATAAGCGAAGATATAGAGATCTGTATATTTCGATCACTTACTGTGATCCTCTTCGGCAGATATAAGTTACAAAGTACAGAACAATGTGTATTTATAGTAAAGAAGTGAGGTGGCATGAGGGGACGAGGCTCAGGTCAACACGCCCGGCGCGCATGCTCGCATCTTGGTGGCTCAGGTCACATGACCGACGTTGCATGGGCCTTGGTGATTTTTTTCCACCGTTAATGTTGATGGTAACATTTTATTTATGGCAAAAGAAGAAATACAGTCTGGTGACCATTGACCATGGGAAATGTTATAATTTGGGAAATTATTTATTAAGGAGGATTCTACTATTTTTCTTCTGAAACTACATTTGGATTTATAAATTATTTCAGCATCGTCCCAATTTATTCGGTGGTTTTTATTGGCGACGTGCTGAAATACTGCGGAATTTTCCTGTCCGTATTTAACAGAGTTCTTGTGCTCCTTAACCCTGGTATTGAGATCTCGACCCGTCTGTCCCCAATATACATCTTTGCAATCTAAACAAGGTAATTTATAAACTCCAGGAGTTGTATTACTCTTGGATCTATGATGTATATTGACAACTTTACTGAACAAATTATTAGGATAATGGAAGATAAAATTTACCTTTTCCTTTGGTAACATGTGAGACAATTCATGGATTGATTTGTTAAAAGGCAATTTTATGCTTCTATTATCCCAATGATGATTCATGGCGGAATGGGAATCTGTTTTGTGAAAACTAATTTTGGCCTTGCTAAGAGCTTTTTGTAAAAACCACGGCGGGTATCCTAATTTTGTTAGTTGATTTTTCACTGAATTTAGTTCCAAATCTAAGTATTGGGAGCTACAAATTCTCAGAGCCCGTAAGAATAGGCCTGAAGCTACACTATATTTTATTTTGTCAGGATGGTGGCTAAAGAAATGTAGGTAGCTCCCTGTGTGGGTGGGCTTCCTATAAACTGTGAAGGACAGTGACTCCGCATTTCTTATTATTAAAATATCAAGAAAAGGTAATTTGTGATCTAATTCCCATTCCACCTTGAATTTAATATTGCTCGTTAGGTGATTGAGCTGGTTGTGAAATTCTTGGAATGATCCCCATTCATCATCCCAAACCGTAAAGATATCTTCCATTATCCTAATAATTTGTTCAGTAAAGTTGTCAATATACATCACAGATCCAAGAGTAATACAACTCCTGGAGTTTATAAATTACCTTGTTTAGATTGCAAAGATGTATATTGGGGACAGACAGGTCGAGATCTCAATACCAGGGTTAAGGAGCACAAGAACTCTGTTAAATACGGACAGGAAAATTCCGCAGTATTTCAGCACGTCGCCAATAAAAACCACCGAATAAATTGGGACGATGCTGAAATAATTTATAAATCCAAATGTAGTTTCAGAAGAAAAATAGTAGAATCCTCCTTAATAAATAATTTCCCAAATTATAACATTTCCCATGGTCAATGGTCACCAGACTGTATTTCTTCTTTTGCCATAAATAAAATGTTACCATCAACATTAACGGTGGAAAAAAATCACCAAGGCCCATGCAACGTCGGTCATGTGACCTGAGCCACCAAGATGCGAGCATGCGCGCCGGGCGTGTTGACCTGAGCCTCGTCCCCTCATGCCACCTCACTTCTTTACTATAAATACACATTGTTCTGTACTTTGTAACTTATATCTGCCGAAGAGGATCACAGTAAGTGATCGAAATATACAGATCTCTATATCTTCGCTTATTCTTCTCCGAAAGTGGGTCATCAGTATTATTTTACATATGTGCTACGACATATCTTTGTTGTGAATTACACCCACGATGGAACTCTCTCCGCCACTTCGTCTTTCTCTACTACAAGAAGGGGTAAAGAAGGCCTACCGCCGGTTGGAAACTTCCCTCATAGCCAGCAAGAAAAGGAAGAACCAACGTCTGTTTTTATCCAAGTGCTTAGAAGAACAAGTGTGTCCTAAGTCCTTCGGGTTTCTCAAACACAAGAGTTTGGGATACAGTTTTCCCACCTACATCAGGGACTTCTTACAGGAACGTATCAAACTCGCTTCCCTTGAAAGTGATGCAGCCTACCTACAAGTCAGATCTGCAACAAGACACCTCAAGATTATGAGCTCCAATGAGTATACTTACCATTTACTTTCTAGATCAGCTATTAGCAAAGCTTCCCATGTTAGTGATAAACATTTAGAAATTCTTAATAAGAAACTAATTAGGTTATGTAACAACAGTGTGTGGTCCAAGTTTTCATTGACTGAAAATGTAGTAAATTTATCTGATATCACTCTCTCTCGTAATGAGTTAGAAGTGTTGGGACTAGGAGTCAATTTTGCTATGCACCCAACTAGAAACCACGCATTAGACTACATCGTAGAATTTGACAAGTTCTTGGCTTCAAATAATTATGATAAAGACCTACATTGTTTAAAAGGTATTCTCACGCATGGTATTTTGGATTGTTTTAAAAATGACTGTGGATTACCAAAGCGATACAAACTGGCTGTAGAAAATCTCACAAATCGTAAGGATGTCATCATATCCAGGGCAGATAAGGGAGGGAAATTAGTTATTCTTAATAACTTAGAATATGAAAACAAAGTTCATGATCTATTACAAGATAAAAACACCTATGAACAACTATCAAAAAATCCTCTAAAAAGCACTGCTTCAGAATTTAACAAACATGCCATTAAAATCTTAGGCAAAGACACGTTCCAAAAACTGAAAGTCATTAATCCCCAGTTGCCCAACTTTTACGGTCTTCCAAAATTGCACAAAGACGGCATTCCCCTCAGACCCATCATATCAAATAGGAATTCTTGTACACATAAGACCTCAAAATGGCTCACACAAATACTATCACCGTATGTAGGTTGTTTCTCAGAGTCTCACATAAAACACTCAGAAGACTTTATAAGAAAGATCAAAAGTCACAACCTACCTAGTAGTAGAAAATTACTAAGTCTAGATGTAGTTTCGCTATTCACCCAAATTGATGTAACGGTAGTCTTAGAGTTTTTGAAAGTAAAATTACAACCATACCAGAACCAGCTACCACTGCCACTAGATAAAATATTAAGTTTAACACAACTTTGCGTCAACACCAATGTTTTTTCATTCAAAGATCTTTATTATAAACAGAAATTCGGATGTTCCATGGGCTCTAATCTCTCGCCAGTTCTAGCCAACTTATATATGGAATATTTTGAATCAGTGCTATTACCGAAAATTAAACCACCCGCCATGTTTTGGCATAGATATGTAGATGATATCTTTGCGGTTTGGGATGATGAATGGGGATCATTCCAAGAATTTCACAACCAGCTCAATCACCTAACGAACAATATTAAATTCAAGGTGGAATGGGAATTAGATCACAAATTACCTTTTCTTGATATTTTAATAATAAGAAATGCGGAGTCACTGTCCTTCACAGTTTATAGGAAGCCCACCCACACAGGGAGCTACCTACATTTCTTTAGCCACCATCCTGACAAAATAAAATATAGTGTAGCTTCAGGCCTATTCTTACGGGCTCTGAGAATTTGTAGCTCCCAATACTTAGATTTGGAACTAAATTCAGTGAAAAATCAACTAACAAAATTAGGATACCCGCCGTGGTTTTTACAAAAAGCTCTTAGCAAGGCCAAAATTAGTTTTCACAAAACAGATTCCCATTCCGCCATGAATCATCATTGGGATAATAGAAGCATAAAATTGCCTTTTAACAAATCAATCCATGAATTGTCTCACATGTTACCAAAGGAAAAGGTAAATTTTATCTTCCATTATCCTAATAATTTGTTCAGTAAAGTTGTCAATATACATCATAGATCCAAGAGTAATACAACTCCTGGAGTTTATAAATTACCTTGTTTAGATTGCAAAGATGTATATTGGGGACAGACGGGTCGAGATCTCAATACCAGGGTTAAGGAGCACAAGAACTCTGTTAAATACGGACAGGAAAATTCCGCAGTATTTCAGCACGTCGCCAATAAAAACCACCGAATAAATTGGGACGATGCTGAAATAATTTATAAATCCAAATGTAGTTTCAGAAGAAAAATAGTAGAATCCTCCTTAATAAATAATTTCCCAAATTATAACATTTCCCATGGTCAATGGTCACCAGACTGTATTTCTTCTTTTGCCATAAATAAAATGTTACCATCAACATTAACGGTTGACAAAAAATCACCAAGGCCCATGCAACGTCGGTCATGTGACCTGAGCCACCAAGATGCGAGCATGCGCGCCGGGCGTGTTGACCTGAGCCTCGTCCCCTCATGCCACCTCACTTCTTTACTATAAATACACATTGTTCTGTACTTTGTAACTTATATCTGCCGAAGAGGATCACAGTAAGTGATCGAAATATACAGATCTCTATATCTTCGCTTATTCTTCTCCGAAAGTGGGTCATCAGTATTATATATATATATATATATATATATATATACATACATATATAGATAGATAAGATAAATAAGAGGGAAAGGAAAACCGGGTCTGTCGTGTTGGAAAGTAAAAGAAATTGTTAGAAAGTTTAAGAATGATATACAATTGTGAAATACAACAAAGAGAAAATTTAATGAAAATGAAAACACCAGATAGAATAAAGAGGACGCGGGATAAAGGCGCTGAGCAACTTCTACCATGATAGATAAACATGACACAAAAAATGAAAAGGAAGCAGGCGAATTAGACGTGGAGGAAGAGAAGAGGCAGAGGAGGGGGAAGAAGAAGACAAAAGAGAAGAAAAAGAGGAAGAAGAAGAAGAAGAGGGAGAAGAAATAGATGTAGAGGAAGAGGCAGAAGACGGGGAAGAAGAAGATAAAGAAGAGGAAGAAGAAGAGGAAGAAGGAAAAGGAAGAAGAGGGTGAGGAGGAAAAGGAAGAGGAAGAGGGAAAAAGGAAATGAATATCAACACTAATGGACAAGGTTTGTTTGAAACGGAGATAAATTCCCATAAAACAACTGAAACCTTTACACAAGCTGAATGTCTAGTGTCTTGGAACTGGCATGGACTGATAGAATTATGCAAAGACTCTTTCGAAGGAGAAAAATGGGCCGCCGATTTTACGAAATCTATCACGACAACCGTCGTAAAGAAAACAAGAGCCCTACGATATCGGGCTCGATATGCCTTAAATAAATTAATAGATCTACGAAAAGAATAATAACAACAACAACTTGGATGTAAGAGATCAACATAATAAGAAATGTTCGAATTGTTGTCAGACTGCGGAACGAAGATGATTGGCGTCTGGAAATGGTGCGTTGATAGGATATACTTTTGTCTTCGTCTTCTTACTTACTTCTTACTTCTGCTCCCAGGTAGGCCTTCAGCCTGTCAGTCTTGCCAGCACACTTCTCCAGATTGTCCTCTCAAAGCTTTCTTCCTCCCTCAAATCCTCTATTTTTCCTAATCTATTTGCCTCTAGCCTGTCAGTCGGGCCAGCACACTTCTCCAGATTGTCCTCTCAAAGCTTTCTTCCTCCCTCAAATCCTCTATTTTTCCTAATCTATTTGCCTCTAGACTGTCAGTCTTGCCAACACACTTCTCCAGATCGTCCTCTCAAAGCTTTCTTCCTCCTTCAAATCTTCTATTTTTCCTAATCTATTTGCCTCTAGCCTGTCAGTCGGGCCAGCACACTTCTCCAGATTGTCCTCTCAAAGCTTTCTTCCTCCCTCAAATCTTCTATTTTTCCTAATCCATTTGTCTCTTGCCTGTCAGTCTTGCCAACACATTTCTCCAGATTGTCCTCTCAAAGCTTTCCTCTTCCCTCCAATTCTTGCCTATTACCTTTTTATATATGGTTATAAACTGGACAAATTTAGATTTAAGAAGGAAATAGGCAAGAATTGGTTTACTAATAGGGTGGTCGACGAATGGAATGAACTTAGTAACCATGTAGTATGCGCTGAAACTATCAGTTGTTTTAAGAAACGATTAGATAACTTTATGGATGGGGGATGACAGGTGGTGATGGATACGGAGCTGCCTAGTGTAGGCCTTATGGTCTCTTGCAGTCTCCTTCATTCTTATATTCTTATGTTCTCAAATCCTCTATTTTTCCTAATCCATTTGCCTCTAGGATTTCTTCAACTCCATCTTTCCATCTTTTCTTTGGCTTCCAGTTCCATCTTGTTTTTATCATTTTCCTCTAATTGGTCTTCAACCTTACATCATACCCAAATATGAACAGATGGGATTTCCGGCACCAACGGATTACTAAATCTTGCTACGAATGTTCAACCACATGAGATAAAAAGACACAGCTAAGCGCCTCGCGATGTAGGCTCCTCACTTTTAGACACAAAGTAAAGGTTTCGCTTATGGCAGAGCCAGAGAGGATTCTAGCTAAGAAGCTTTGCGTTCTTGTTTTCTCGACCTAGAGATGTATGTACAAAAATTATTGGAATTCAAAACTCTTTAAAGTGGAAGGGTAGTAATTGGAAAACAGCTTTTGATAAGTCTAAATCGCATCCAAAATGCCGTTCTTTACGATTTATTTTAATCTTTTTGAGTATCTTATTTAACCCACATCTTTCTTTTGTCTTCCATCAGAAGGTTTTATTCGGCTAAGTCAGTGGTTCTCAACCCATGGTTCAATGAGCCATTGTGGGCCACAGTGGTTCACAAATAGGACCACAAATCGAAAACTAGTGATAGTTTGTGGATGCACTCGGGTTATGTTAACTAATAACGAAATTTCTAAGAGACTAAAGAACAGCAAGCCATAAGCACAGGGTACATAAGGAAAACGGTTAAGAACCCCTGGGTTAAGTAAAGACATCTTGACTCTATTTTAGTGTTGAAAGCTGTCTTGGTGAAACCTTTGAATATCTTAGATCTATTCGCATGTTTACCTGCCGCCAAGGAATTTTCTTTAGCATAAGGAAGACGCCTGGATCCAAAAGGGGTTTCCTATCAAATTATTTTGACTACATTTCCACTGTCGAAAGAAGTGAAAATGAGATGTAAGTAACTAAGATCTAGCAATTACAACAGTGGATTATGATAACAAAGCAAGCCGGCAAGAAGATTTGTTGTTGATAACTAGATAAGATAGGAAGTGATTACCTTACTAGGATAGAAAATGGCGACCTTACGTCAGGATGCGTTTAGCCGTTGCCAAGACCATCACCTTTGCCCTACGTGCTTGAATCCTCAGGCCACGAAGATTTTATGCAGAGTAATAAGTAGACAGGAAGCTCGCTGGCTGAGCGTGTTAGGGTGTCGTTACTTGAGGCGAAAGTCGAGGGGATGGTGGTTCGAACCCTGCCAGCGGCGAAGTTGAACCAAGGGCATGGTTCATTAAATTCCACGCTACAAAGCCCTCTGTGAGGGGCACCGTCCTAGCCTTTCGATGGGAGGAGTTTGTGACGTTAAACCATATCACATCAATAAGAAGACAGTCAAGCAAATAGGTAATTGATACAGATAAAAGAGTAAGCATACGTACAAACATACTCATAAAACGATAGAAATTTCATTAGATATTACTCAGGAGTTTATCTGACCAAGTCTTCATTTTTTAAACTACCACGTGTGATTTTCCCTGCGGGAATCTTAGGTCATTCAGTTGGCAAAACTGTCTCTAACTCGAGATTAAATTTACATTTTGAAAGCTTAAGATTTCTCTTTTTTTTTTTTTTCTTTTTTTTTTTTTTTTTAATTAAACATTTTGAGTTCAATTCAGAATGATGGGCTCTACCAAAATATTCCATAAGTCCCACGACTGCTCCAAGCTCTTCCATACTACTCCTGCAAAATTCCCTGTGTCGTCTCTCCGTCTTCTGTCTGGTCTCCATTTTCCACGCTTCCTATCTCGCGGCATCCAGTCAGTAACATTGGTTCACCAACAGAGTGGTCAAAGATCAAAATAGATTTAGTGAACACTGAAACTATCGGTTGTTTTAATAAGAGGTTAGGTAACCGTATGGATGGGGATATCAGGTGGTAATGGGCATGGAACTGCCGAGTGTATTCCTTATTATCTTTTGCAGCCTCCTTCATTCTTAGGTTATTAAATTCCTCTATTGGTTCCACCGTATTTTTCAATCTAGTCTGCTCTACCACCCAATTTGCCCTCTTCCTGTCTTTCGGCGTTATATCCAGCAGATATCTCTCCATTTCTGTCTTTGCTGTCCATTGTTTTGTCTCTATTGCCTTCGTCAATTTCCGAGTCTCACATCCGTAGATCATAGCTAGGATTATCCGCTGTAAACTTTGCTCTTCAGGTGTACAGGTAGAAAGCTTCTTATGGTATTACTATATTTACCAAACATTTTCCGACCAATAGTGATGCGTATTTCTATTCCATTTTCATAATCTTTAGTCATTTCTGGCATCTGACTTAAATAATTTTACTTTTCATCCTTTTCCAGTCTTACTATTGATTATAGTTGTTTCACTTCGAACTTTCGAGTTAAACATCAATCTGGTTTTACTTTTATTCATGTTCAAGGTTTTTTCTGTTTCTCGTGCTCAGATTACGTCAGCATACCTTGTAACTTTTTTGCTGTTTCTGAAATTGGACCAATGTTATTCGTCAAATGAATGACAGATGTTTATTGTATTCTGTCGAATTATCAACTAGCTAATTCATTGTGGGTTATTTGCTTCTTGAACTTGCCCATTCTTTTGGCTGTGTGTTTTTTTTTTTTTTATCTAAATCTTTGCTTAGTCTATTTGTAAGAACCTTGAGAAATGTTTTGTATATATTTGAGATAACAAACTAATTGATCGATAATAACGAAGGCCTTTTTCTGGTCTTTTTTCTTGTGGAGGAAGATCATTACAGCATTGTATCATAATTCAAGAACAGTTTCCTGATATATAGACTGGCTATATAGTTGAACTAAAATATAATGAACTTCTTTCTCTGCATCTTTTAGAAGATTTATAGACACATCATCATAATCAGGTGCTTTTCTTTGTAGGAGAGAGGGTAAACCCAGAGTATGGGATCCAATGTATTTAACGTTTCGCCCAGATGGGTGAAACGTTTAATACATTGGATCCCATACTCTGCGTTTACCCTCTCTCCTACAGTGCTGCTGCAGTCGTTGCTGCTTTTACTCATGCTTTTCTTTGTCTCATATATTTTAGAGTGGATACTTCTTCAGCTGTAACTTCTGGTACATCACTAATATTGATATATGAATTTGCTGGCTCATACATAATATATGGCAAGTAGAACTCCTGGTAAAGTTCTACTGTTCAACTTATTATATTATATCTAAACAGAAATGTAGTAGCACATTTGCAAATAACACAATAGAAGTTTATTTTCTCCGACTGTGGGTTTCTTGTGTGTTATTATCTTATGTCTGTATTCATTAAATTTTTCATTTCTACTTTTCAAATATGTCTCCTCCCGGCTCACTCAAGCTATTCTACGTTTAGTCTGTTCAATATCTTTTTTGATTCTCGTCTTTTATTAATAACTTTGTTCAGTTCAGCTCTCTCTACTTCGTCCCTCCTAGTATTAATCTGGAGGGTCCTTCTTATTTTAATTAAGTTACTTGCTACTTAGGCGTATTTGCTTTCTCTAATATCTTTCATAATACCTACACTCTAATGATACTCAATAAATTACGATTGATGCCCTTGATGGTGTTCTCATTATTTTGAAATCTTCAAATCTCGGTTTGCCTTTGGTATGAATATATTTCTCAAATCTGATTTTTAATGAAAAAGGGGTTCTAGATAGGGATGTGCGAAGGAGAATTGATTTTGTTTTTAGGGGGGGGGCTACGGTTGAGAATTTTTGGTTGGTTGACTCGCATATATGCTAGACTTCTTGGTCCGTTTCTCAAAGACGAGTTGAGTGGACTCTTTGGTCCGTGTCTCAAAGACAGGTCGGGTGGACTCATTCGTCCGTGTCTCAAAGACGGGTCGGGTGGACTCTTTGGTCCGTGTCTCAAAGACGGGTCGGGTGGACTCTTTGGTCCGTGTCTCAAAGACGGGTCGGGTGGACTCTTTGGTCCGTGTCTCAAAGACGGGTCGGGTGGACTCTTTGGTCCGTGTCTCAAAGACGGGTCGGGTGGATTCTTTGGTTCGTGTCTCAAAGACGGACCGGGTGGACTCTTTGGTCCGTGTCTCAAAGACGGGTCAGGTGGACTCTTTGGTCCGTGTCTCAAAGACGGGTCGGGTGGACTCTTTGGTCCGTGTCTCAAAGACGAGTCGGGTGGACTCTTTGGTCCGTGTCTCAAAGACGGGTCGAGTGTACTCTTTGGTCCGTGTCTCAAAGACGGGTCGGGTGGACTCTTTGGTCCGTCCGTGTCTCAAAGACGGGTCGGGTGGACTTTTTTTACCCGGACCTCTCCCGCTGCTTGACCGGAGCCGACGGGGCGTGTTCTATATATGTTCTGATATTGTTGTTGCGGTATTCCTGAAGCAGATCCTGATTATCTGTAATAAGAACTTTGGAAAGGAGATTATTTTACGTGACTTGTTGTCTAACGATGTGTGGCGAGTGGGACTTGGTGAGAGTTTTTGTGTGGGATGGTTATTAGTGGTAAATGTCTGTGTTTTGTTTTGTTTTTTTGTGCACCCTGCTATTGTTCTTGAGAGTCTGTTTTAGATCATTTGTAGTTTTTCTTTTTGGGTGTTTTGATTGTAAGGAATCACATTCCGTATGTGCAGCTTAACAAGTTATACGAGAATTGTTTTCAGTGGCGAATTCTCCAAACCTGTGATTGTTCTTGTTCTTAATACGTTTTTTGTTATAATCATTGTATTGATTGTCGCGTGTGCTTCTTGTGAGCTATAGGAAGGCAGGATTTTTGTTTAGGGACGGGATTTGTCCGTCCTGGGTGATAGCCATTGGCTTCAAAGGCTCTTGGGATTCTTGGGTGAGGAGTAACTGACGACCTTTCTTTTTTTCTTTTTTTTTTTTTTTAGATACAGATCCAAAGACTCTTGATTTTCTTTGGTGAGAAGTCACGGAAGATTATTATTATTATCATTGTTGTTATTATTATTATTATTATTATTATTATTAATTATTATTATTATTATTATTATTATTATTATTATTGTTATTATTATTATTATTATGATTATTATTATTATTACTACGCGAAGCGAGGACTGACGTCATATTTTTCTGGTATTATTATTATTATTAATTATTATTATTATTATTATTATTATTATTATTATTGTTATTGTTATTGTTATTATTATTGTTATTATTATTATTACGCGAAGCGAGGACTGGACGTCATATTTTTCTGGTATTATTATTATTATTTGTTATTATTATTATTTTTATTATTATTGTTATTGTTTTTATCATTATTACTATTATCATTATCATCATCAATATATATATATATAATTTTTTTTTTTTTTTTTTTTTTTTTTTTTTTTTTTTTTTTTAGATACAGATTCAAAGACTTGGTATTCTTGAGTGAGGAGTCACTGATTTTTTTTTTTTTTTTTTTTTTTAGATACGTATTATACGTACTCAAAGACTTGATTTTCTTTGGTGAGGAGTCACTGACGATTTTTTTTTTTTTTTTTTTTTTTTTTAAGATACAGATTCATAGACTTGGTATTCTTGAGTGAGGAGTCACTGAATTTTTTTTTAGTAGATAGAGACGTATGATTTTGTGATAGCCTACATTCATATCTTATTTATTCGTTCATTTATCCAACCTCGTTATGGAGCGAAATGTATTTTACCGACATGCTTTATTATTGTATCTCATTACAGATAATTGTGATGGTTATCTTCTCTTAATGGTTTAGACCAAATATTGCTAAATGATGTGTATAAGAAAACGTTTGTGTGATGTTCAGGATATAAGGGGTCATGCATAAGTAGGTACAGTGTTGGGAGGAATGGCATTGCATTAGCTGGAATATCATTGGATAGTTGACAATGTATGTTGGCTCATTCTACGTTGCGATGTCTAAAAAAAAAAAAAAAAAAAAAAAAAAAAAAAAAAAAAAAAAAAAAAAAAAAGTGTTGACGTTATGTCAGAAACTATGTCCGTATCTAAGAACGAAATAGACAAGAACTGGTTTATTGATAAAATGGTTGACGAATATAATAGACTCAGTGACCATGTAATGAACGCTGAAACTACTGATTGTTTAGAGATAAGAAAAGATAACTTTATGGATAGGAACGATAGGTGGTAATGGACATGGAACTGCCTAGTGTAAGCCTTAGGGTCTCTTGCAGCCCCCTTCATTCGTATTTTCTTGTGCTCTGCGGTCATAGGGTGCAGAGAAATTGTAAGGAAAGCGGTAGAGTTGCTAAAGCCGAATTTAATGGAAAAATGGCGATTCCCTGGAAGGTATTGAAATCTCAAACGATCTTCAAAAAAGTAAGAGCACTTTAACCATTGTAAAAAACGATTAAAAGAAAACGTAAAGAATTCAAAATGTGGCAGGAAACAGGTCAGACAGAAAGTAATAAAAAGGAAAGAATCATGGGTATTAGACAGAGATACATGAGTTTAGGCTAGGACGGATAAAAGGAGAGTTGTATAGACTCTACTGTCAGGAGAGAAGTACAGGGTGTTAATGAAAAGTTATTATCATCAGCGTTTGTCAGGAATCAAAGGCAATGGTAAGCGACAAAAACGATGACACAAATTCGAGGGACAAAAAACAAAAAAAAAGTCAAAGAAAACGACAAAAAAAAGAAAATGGAAAACCGAAAGCAACACAATAACAATTGCCTTACGTGTACAAAGCGCTACAAACCAACACAAACCATGATAGACAAAAGCCAAAGAACAAAGAAAACTCGACAACGAAAACATAAGGAGGGACAATGGACGACAACGAGTTAAACGCGGCTTTAAAGAGTGGAAATGTACGAGTGGAGGGCTGCTGAGGTGCGTAAGAGGGAGCTGGGGAGGAGTGGGTGGAGGTGAGGGGGTTAGAGGGAAAGTGGAGTGGTTAGATATAATCAGGAGGATGGATGGAGGGTTGAGAAGTGGGCGTGGAGAGCCGACAAGAAGTATGGAGGGTCGAGCAAGAGATATGTAGTATTGGAAAGGAGTTGAGGGGATTTACTATAGGATTAGGAAGAGAGCGGGAAGGGCCAGAGAGAGAGTGAGGGAAGCAGCTCAAATAAGCTGAACAGAGGGAGAGGGAAAGGGAGAGGGAGAGGAAGGAGAAGGAGAGTAAGAGGAATAGGGAAAGGAATATGAAAAGGGAGAGAAAGAGGGAAAGGGAGAGGAAAATATAAAGAAAGTGAGAAGAAGGGGCACAGGAAGAGGTGGTGGTAGTAGAGAGAGAGAGAGAGAGAGAGAGAGGAGAAGGAGGAGGGAGAGCTATATGGAGACATAGAGAAGAATGAGAGGGTGAATAAGAAAAGGAAAGCAAGAAAGAGAGAAGAACAAGAGAGAGAGAGAGAGAGAGAGAGAGAGAGAGAGAGAGGCATAGGAAGAAGAGAGAAAGAGAGAGGAGAATGTGAGGCAGAAGGGGAGAAAGAGGAGAGGAGAAGGGAGACGGAAAAGAAATAATGGATAAGGCAGAGAGAGAGAGAGAGAGAGAGAGAGAGAGAGAGAGAGAGAGAGAGAGAGAGAGACAGAGAGAGAGAGAGAGAGAGGAACGGGAAAGGGTGGCCAGAGCTGGGCCAGCAGAGCGGTGGCTAAAACAAAAGTGTCAAACGAAACAAAAGAAAAAGGTCTTTTGAAGGCGGGATAGGGGCACAGACGAAGAAGACAAGGGGAAACCAAAGTGGAAGGGTAACAGGACGTAAAAAGGGCGGAACAGGAGAGGGAATAGAGTTAGGAAGGGCAAAATAGGAAAGGATGGATTAGTAATAGGTTGGCAGGACCTAACCGGAAACTCGAGAACGGAAGGAGACAGAACGAGGACAACACAAGGAATAAAGACAGGATGGGATAGACTGGGAAAGGAACAAAAAATAAACAAATAAATAAATAAATAAATAGATAAATGAATAGATAAATAAAACAAAAATAAATAAATGAATAAATAAAACGAGAATGAGAAGAGGAACTAGGGAACAAGAACGGAAGGTGTTGGGGGAGTGAGTGAAGAACGGGTTATAAGACACAACTTAAAACACGGATGGAAAGAGCGGGATGCCAATAGCGTGGAGAGGGTCCGTGGAAATGGAACGAAAAGACAGATGGGAGAGGGAACGGGGCTGAGTGCTTGTCTGGACTATCTTGAGGGTCTCTATGGGATCGTTTATGGCAGGCAAGAAGCTGTAAAGGAGTTCCAGTGGCCCAAGAGAGAGACAACACCGGGCCGTTTATGGTCACAAGAAATTATTGCAGAGTTGCATCGATTTAGCAATAAGAAATAAGGTGTGTTGAAAAATCTGTAATACATACATATATATATATATATATATATATATATATACATGTGTGTGTGTGTGTGTGTGTGTGTGTGTGTGTGTGTGTGTGTGTGTGTGTGTGTGTGTGTGTGTGTGTGTGTGTGTGTGTGTGTGTGTGTGTGTGTGTGTGTGTGTGTGTGTCTGTGTGTGTGTGTGTGTGTGTGTGTGTGTGTGTGTGTGAGTGTGTGTGTGTGTGTGTGTGTGTGTGTGTGTGTTTGCAGATAGGATAAATGTACTGGGTCAAGTGTAATAATACAAAAATGACAAGTCACACGACGTGCTTACTTTTCCTCGCTTGCACCTACTGGCACTTGCTCATCTTTTACAATAAGAGAGAAGCTTCTAGCATCCGTCCTACCTTCCATTGCACAGCCACTACATCACCAACACAACCGCAATGATTCCACGGGGCCACACACGGTAACTCGTGCCGTGTGATTCCAAATCAAATCAGCAGTAGGTTGGAGAGAAGCTGAGGGACCCTTAGATAGATAGCACAGGCTCGTCGATCTCCGGCCACATTCTGTCTTCTACCAATCCATGTCCTCCTGTTGTCTGGATTTCCCTTGGCCAAATAATGACTACGGGAGTAGTCCCTTGATTAGAAATATTTGCATTGGAAGCCAAAATTATAGACGAGAGTCAACAAAGTCAGTGACTCGGCAGGTCCCTGTCACCTTTCCCCCCACGGCCAGTTGTGTTGAGCTTCTCCTAATACTCGAGGACTAAATAGTCCGCTCCTCCCACTTTGTATAACTGCACATTCCAATTTCACCATCATCGTCGCAACTGTAATGTAAGCTGCACGTAATCGGGTAGACTCTATGGATGACATTTACCTCATTTCGCCAGGGAAAAAATCCTCTAAACAGACGCCGCCGTCTTGCTAAAATTAAAGTAAGAGAAGATTGAGTCCTCAACTTGCAAAACACCAACACAATTACAGTAAGCCATGCATACTATCGCTGATACCTACGGACGCGTAACTCTAGTAAAAATCCCCAATGATACCGAAATCCTCTATATGAAAAGTCAACCCGTCGACTTTAATAAAAATCCATATAAATGAATAACCACTTAAAAATATGATACTTCACTTACTTCATTCCTGAAATGAGAAATACGTGTGATCTCACTCACGAAGCGCAAAGGAGAATTGGTCTGCCATTCATCTCTGTTGGGAGACTCAAAGTACTCAAGCTATGATGTGATGTGATATGTTTATCAATCCTCTTTTGTAAAGAAATTAGAAACACGTATTGTAATCTAAACATTCGTAACAACACATGAATATATATATATACATATATATATATGTATTATATATATATACATATATATATATATATATATATATATATATATTATATATATATATATATATATATATATATATATATATATATATCACAAACCCAGTGGGAAATTATAGACGCAGTCAAAATGTTTTCGTATATTTTGACATCTTCAGGAAATACAGATATTTTCCCAGCGGTTTTCAGAAAAAAAAATAAGCTGTTTTCAACTCTGGGGTCTAAGGTCGTAGCACAAGATCCCACACAAATACAAAAAAAAAAAATAATCTTGATACAAATACAGCTTCGTTGGAAAGATCACACATTATCCGAATGCACGTAGGTAGACTTCCACCAAAATACTAAAGGGAAAGCTCTCCACCAACAACACGAAGAGAGCAACATAAGGGATTCAAGAATACCGTCAAATAATCTCTCAGGAAATACAAAATACTACTTCAAGCCTTTGAGACTCTTCCCATTGATTACCCGAAAATAGTAGAGGAGTATTTATCACGAAGTTGTCGAGACCTGTACGATTCAACACCACAACTGTACAGAGGAAAGATGGTCCAGACGTCACCAGTAACCCCCTTCAAGTGTAGAGGTTGGGTGGACCAAATTTTGGGGTAAAACAGATATGCGAGAGATTCTTGGCAGAAGGTCAGGATATTTTTGGGGCCTGTATGGATCTAGAGGAGGCTTATGATAGGGTTGACAGGAAAGATTGGGTGACAGTAAGTGCATTCCTTGGCTGGCTATCTTCTTTATAAGGATGAAGAAGACTTTCGGTAGATAGATAATATTTCTGTATCACTGAGTGCATTATGATGTTCTTTGACTTCCATGATGATGCATTCGTATGCAGAATGAAATATATCATTTAAAGATGGATCACTCCTGTGGAACTAGATTTCAGGTGCATGTGATTAAGCCTCACAGGGTGTGAAGAATCATATGTAGTATATACAGTATACATACATATATGATAAGTATTAAAGACAAATGATTTCTCCCAGTCTTCTCCTTTTATGCAATGGGGGGACGCCGATTTAATGAAGCGGCCTTGCTGTGGATGTGCTGTGTCTTGCGACAATGCTTCTGACCCAGGGCAGTGGACAAGGTGCAGGGATGACCCGTCATCCAGGAGGTGCTAAGATAAGAGGGAGGGTGGAGGGGTGTGGAGTGTATTCAGGGATGGAATGGGTGGAAATGATTTTATGCCTTTTCCTTTTTGGCTACCTCCCTTGTAAGGGGGAAAAAGCCTTGGTATATGTATGTATGTATGTTTTGGATGATGAAGAACAAAACACAGAGGAAGGCACGGAACCCTAAACACTCTTAAGAAGTTCTACGCGAACGAAACGTTAGAGTGTTTAGGGTTCCGTCCCTCCCCCTGTGTTTATGTTCTCCATCATCCAAAACATACATATATCTCCAAGTAGGCAGGTAATATAGTCTCTTGTAAACAAACGAGGCTAAAGGCTAAGGAAGGAATAACTTAATATCTTATTGCGTGTAGTTTCTATACAGTCTTCTTGTCTTCATCAGTGACATTTCTCAAAAATCTCTCCTGGTTCCATCATCTGGGCGATATGACGGTTCCGCGATGGGCATATTCTTATCTCGTGTGAGGATCATTGGGGTTTCAATGTGATGAGGCCTCCGCTGATTGGCTGCCATGGGCCAATTGTGATTGAGAGTTAGATAAGGTTTGTGGAACCTTTCCCAGTGTAGATTGTTTGATCTGCCTGGGCCCAGTCGCTTCATCGACTTGTTATGTTGATGTTGGGTTGTCTTATATGTAGATGGATTCCAGGAAAAGGGGTGATATGACTTGTTGGTCTATACTGTTCCTATTTGTATGAGGGTGAAAAAGCTCTCGGTATATATGTACATATATATATATAATGTATATATATATATATATATATATATATATATATATATATATATATATATATATATATATAAATGCGTATGTGTGTGTGTCTGTATCTGTGTTTGTTTATGTGTGTGTGTGTGTGTGTGTGTGTGTGTGTGTGTGTGTGTGTGTGTGTGTGTGTGTGTGTGTGTCTGTGTGTCTGTATTTGTGTTTGTATGCGTGTGTGTGTTTCTGTATTTGTGTGTGTGTGTGTGCGCGTGCATGCATATTTTTTCAAATATTTGTCTAACTCTTTCCTCAGGAAGACACGTGAACAGACAGTGAGGAAAAAAGAACCAGATGGAGAACACACTTGTGCCACTTAGACCTATGTTCCATAACCACATCCCTCTTTGGTTGCAAACATCCTTTCCTGCTATCTTCATAAAAAAAATCATATATTTTCAAACACGAATGCATTCCTGATTCAGGAAATCTACCAAAAAAGGAAAAAATATGTGTGATATTTCTTGTCAAATGTAACAAGAAGTATAATTGAAAGAAATTTGATCCGGTGACGATCGAGAGGTTTACCTGTGGGAGTTGGAGATTATTAGTGGACATGTCCACTGTTTAATATACTTATTTGTGTATCGGATTTTTTTTAATTTTGCGTTCCTGTTCTTTGCTAATATAATTAACACGTTGATGTTCATCAAGCCATTTTTGGCATATTATTATTCCGGCCATCATCAAAACTTTTACATACATACATACATATACCAAGGCTTCTTCCCCCTCACAAAACTTTTAAGTTTATGGATAGGAGGTGAAGAGAACACGGGCTGAGGGAAATACTTTTATTCCTGACTAGTTCCGCCTGAGTGGCTTCTTCAGAGGAACGAAACTACTCAGGAATAAAAGTATTTCCCTCAGCCCGTGTTACCTTCACCTCCTATCCACATTCGTCACAATGTACACACATTTTAAGTTTATGGAAAACTCTGATGCAAGATAGATTTGAAAGAAAAATCTCCTTGAGACGAGGTTGATAAAGTCGTTCAAAGTAGCTGTTATTCTTGGCCGATTTATAGATTTTGCTCAGACTAACACCAAACAATTTTATTCAGTTTTTAGGGAATCTGTCTTCCACAAAGGATTAAAATGACATTCAAAGGAATGTCCTGCTTCCTGGATTAAGGTTTCACGAACCTCCGTTGGAAAGTTCTGTAATGTATACTGTGTTTAGTCTAACTCAGTGGCTCCCAAACTGTGGGTAAATTACCCCCTGGGGGGAAGGTAAAAAAAAATTCGGGGGGTAATGGAGGGGTGACAAAAAAATAAAAAATAAAATAAAATAAAATAAAATCAAGAAAACATTGCGGTACCCGTCATTAGGATGAAGGTGAACTTAGTACGTGTAGTTGTAAAACTGAAGAAAAAAAAAGTTTGGGAACCAATGGACTCTAAATTCTTTACTTGCTTTGGGACCTAGTGAGTCTGTGGCGCTATTAGTGGCCCCAGAGGCGTAGGTTCCTGACACCTGAGCTAATCAATGCGTAGCCTAGGCAACTGGGTGGCGCCAAAGACATATCGAGGAGGCAGCAGAGACTGGAAGGAGGCGAGGGAGACTGCCGGGAGAGGAAAGACTGGGACGGGGGAAGGTATTTTGTCGGAAATAACCAGCGCCTTGATGATTGTAGACAATATCGCATCAAAGAGATGGAGCTACTGGGTTGGTAAGGGAGAGGTATGAGGAGGGTAGCAGAACGAAAGAATGTTGTAAATGTCAACATTATTCAAAATTATTTTCTCAAGGAGACTAGTCGTCAGTCATAAAGGAATACTTCGTGACTGCTCTGCAGAGATGTCAGTTAATATATATATTTTTACTTTTTGCATCCGACCTAGATATGGACCAAAAGGTCTCCTGTCGGCATGCTCCGCCTTTTTAATCCTTTGTAATATCCTAGAATATTGACCGCGTAGACTCCGGCCAAGGTTCTCAACCTATTTCCACACGTTCCCCGTACTTATGAATTGCTGTCATTTAACCTTCTGAAGATGACTTCAACACCAAATTTAATCGTTTTGCATCCACTAACTAGTGACTTTCGGCTGGCTGTTCCACTTGTGAACCACTGTGGTCCACTAGGGGGTCCATGGACCACATGTTGAGAACCACTGGCCCATAGAGGAAGGGGCAGGAAGAGTGAGAGGAGGGAGAGAGAGTATACCCGTGAACACGAAGAGAGGAGGAATGTCAATGAAGAGCGAAATGATGACGAGACTAAGGTATTTGCGTTTCTGAAATATGTGCAGGAGTTTCTGTGCCATTTCCCATTTTTCGCTGTCGAGTGATGATGTGCAAAGGTTGTCAAAAGAGGCACCCGATATAGAGCCTGGGGGGGTGTTCGTGCGAATGAACTTTTAAGTGTGTATGTACCTGTGTTTACCAAGATGAGATTTACGTGGCAATTGACCTAGTAATTTACGTTTCATAGTTCTGTTTGAACAATATTTGGTTTGAACTAGAGTAATGTTTTCTGTACATTTGCTCTCATTAGAGATTTACATCTTATGTCTTTGCACAGGTATATGTGTTTATATATGTGTTGTGGTTTATATTATGTTGGGTGTAATTGTTAGCACTCTTTCATATCTGTGTATGGTGTTAATAGCGATTGGGTTTTTATATAAATTCTATCTTGATGTGTATTTTCTTTAGTCTTTTATTGCTTGCTATCATTATATACTTACTTGAATATGTATGTAGTTTTAGACTAATCTGTCTCATTTGAGAATTACTTCTCTTTATATATCATTCTGTCTGAGGAGCTGACTTATCAGCATCCTTCTCATTCTTTCCTTTTGAATTTTTTGTTTTTGTTTTCCCATCCAACCCATTTTTTGTTACCTTTGTAAAATCCTATAGATTGCTTCCTTTTGATGCACTTTGAAGAACAAATATAAAACTCCCCTAACACACTCACAACTTTTTCTTCTAGTGCTGCCAGCTCCATTTTTATTTTTATTTATTTTCAATATCGGTTTGTATTGTAGCTCTTTATTACTAGTAACCTATCCAGTGAAAACTCTTTAGACTTTCAATAGGTTGGTTATATTTACATTTGGTCTGGAAGTTTTAGTACCATTTCATATTTTAGACCGGGATCGTAATGCTGTATTAATAACGTTCTCATTGCACAAACGTTGATCAAGTTGGACAAGAGATACCTGTTTGCTTACCATATCTGTTTCTCTGGCTATGATAGCTCTTGTAATTAGGACCAAGGTCCTCTCTCAATGGTATCCCCGACTCTCACTTCCACCCAACCTTTTTAGTTGTGCTTCGCTTAATATTTTTCATAATTTAATATATTTTGCGTTAAATTTCATTTACCGTTCGGGTCACGTGTGTAGATTTTACCTAAAAGCTCACAGGTTTTTGAGTGATTCACTATTTCTATTTTCATTTCATTTATTGCGTGTACTCACTCTCGGCTTCAAGTCTCTCCATATATATATATATATATACATATATATATATATATATATATATATGTATATGTATGGATATATATATATATATATGTATATATATGTATATGTATGTATATATATGTATATATATATGTATATGTATACAGTATATATATGTATATATATGTATATGTATACAGTATATATATGTATATATATATGTATATATATATATATATATATATATATATATATATATATATATGTATATATATATATATGCATATGTATGTATGGATGTGCTGTGTCTCGCTACATTGCTTCGACCCGGGCAGTGGGCAGGAGATAGGTATGACCCTTCATCCAAGAGGAGCTAAGATGACAAGGAAACAATGGGGGTGGGGGGTGGGGGTGGGGTCTGGGGTGAGGGTGGAGGTGGGGTGGGTGCACAACGTGCCTGGCTAGCTCTCTTATAGAAGGGAAGAAGCCTAGTGGCACATCGATAAAATGACTCATTTTTTCTTCCCTTTTTTAAATATCTACATTTCCACATATATGAGGTCATCCTCTTGACCTGATTTTGTCTCCAAGAATAGAACCGCTGGATATTGGCTATGAAATGCAAATCGGGACTGATTCATCGCCCCTAATGACATGCCTTTGCCGCAGTAATAATGAACAACCTGACTGTGGGGAAAGAAAGAAAAGAATAAAAAAAAAAGTCATAATTCTTACCCTAAGGAGAGGAATAAGACTCACGAATGACACTAAATTGATCCAAAGACAATAAAAAGAACGAAGCGTAAAATGAGAATAGAAAATATGGATTGGGATCAACTTAATCCTGGTTATGAAAAAAAACAAAGATGGAAGTCCTCTATGCGTGTTGCCTGCACATGCAGTTACCACCTTTTCCAGCGAGAGGCATTAAAGGATTTCTCTCCTTTTTTTTCCAGGATGATAATCCCTCGGGACTATTGTCATGCTCTGGAATGAGGTTTTCCAGGGCCGCGTGTAATTCGCTCGTCTGGAACGCAGGAAAGACACGCGTAGGAGTTCCCCATTGCTGATAGCGTCGTCCAATATCATCTCCTTTACTCAGCAAGTGGTGGAAGCACAGCTTCTCAAATCAAAAACAAAACTACAAATAAATTAGTCATATTCCCTGTATTCTGCCGGTGAAAGAATTATTAGTACGTAGGTTATAAAAATTTATAAACAAACTAGATTGTGTAGAACTATGTTGATAAAAAAACGTAGAGAGGGATATATATATAATATATATATATATATATTATATACATATATATATATATATATATATATATACATATACATAGAAAGAGAGAGAGAGAGACAGAGAGAGAGAGAAAGAGACAAAGAGAGAGAAAGATAGAAAGACGGGCCATCACGTGACAACCCCAATACTGTTGCACTTAAATAGTCCAAATCGCTGAATCCAAATCGGCCTGAGCTTTGGAAAACAAAATGAGATAACATCATCATTCCGACCACATGCCTAGAGACACCTCATTTTTCAGTGAACTTTGTAAAGAGCCGCTGTTGTTCGTCATGCAGCCTACTTTCCACAAATACTCCACTGCGCAGTAAGCTTTGCGCAGTCATGACTTTGTGTAGTAAAACTTGCGTAGATTCATCCCCATGCTGCATTCTTGCTCGGCAAATTCCTTCGCCGAAATCCATCCACATTTGTATGAAATTTTCTAAATGTCCTTAAAGAAAACGCGGAGAGCGCTCGCAGTTATAAAAACAAAAAATGTTGTGTCCTTTTGCAGTTATGAAGATGTTAAATGTGTGTAATTCAATCACAAAAGACGTAACAGAACACCAGTAAAAAAGAAATTCCGTCTCCTTCATCGTGCTGACCTAACACTCCATCCATCAATAGGCCGTTCCCTCTGGGTGGAAATTTTAGATGAAGCGGAAGGATCACAGGTCGTAAGTGATCTTAAGATTAAATGCATTTCTTGTGTTCCTCCGTGAACCCTATAGTACGAATTCCTACATTTAAACTGAATGTAGTCATCTAGATGAATTCCTAAACAACTGTTCTGTCGCATTCACTCCCAAGTTCTTTTACTTTGAAAATGGTATTACTGGAATTGTGGTACATTAGGCTTTGATCATGTCTCGTACGTATGGCGGCCCCCATTTGATTCCCACAGTTATCTATGAATGTTCCTTTTCTGGCTATCCAAGCATGCATGGTAATGGTTTCGACTTCAGCATACGTTAAACACCTTCTGGCAAAGATTCTTTGCACTAAATGCAATCCCCAGCACCAAACAGTGTATGGGCGAATAATGTACATATGTAGTTATATATATGTATGAGCGTAAAGTTGAACAAAATAAGCCCACCAAACTGACCGTTGTTTTTGTTCTATACGTTTGCCAGAGGAATCTCCACTGCTCACCTGCAACTGCATAAAATATGGTGAAGGTAACATGAACACACAAAGGAAAAGCATTATATGTATGCATATACACACACCCTGAACCCAGGGAAACCATACAATATTTATTATTCAAAAACGGCCACGAAAATGTTTGTTATGATATTTTCGCTGGTATCTTTAGATAAGGTTACAGAAACAAACAAACACATACACACACGCACACACACACACACACACACACACACACACACACACACACACACACACACGTGTGTGCGTGTGTGTATGAACACGTACTATGTAATTAAAATGAGAGAAATTGAGACATTTATTATAATTGCATTGCTAAAGAAGGGTAATAGAGTTGAATTGAATAACATGACGTCAGAGGTCAAAATTCCAAGTACCTTTCAGTACTCATTGATTTGAGGTCAACTTCGTGGGTCATTTACCCCCATAAGAGAGGTGAGACATAAGGCAAGGTGTAGCGAGAGTTATACGTTCAGCTTTGGGGGTGCTGGACTGACTGGAATTATGAATGCATTCTGGAGTTAGTGTAATGACTTAAATCATAACGATTAGATACTGGCATTGAAATGCGATATTGTACATTACGCCCTTTCCTCTACCGGTATTCTTAGAGAGAAGCCATGTAAGGGCTTAAGGACTACAAAGATTCGGACCTGGTGTCATTTCTACCTTAATTTCGAATACAAAATTGATCAAACGATGAATCACTCAATCTCGTTTCCGCGGGTCTAATCACATCCGTTTGTATACTTTCCTCCAAAATATTGTTTGGTAGTCAGAAGGTAGAAACAGTATCATGAAACACGTAGTTAATGAATGGAATAAACTTCACGGACTGTAAAACTATTCAAGATAAAATTCGATGAACGTAGTTAATGAACGGAATAAACTTCCTGCTAAAGATCTGGAGTGTTCAGTTATTCAAAGATTTAAGATAAAGTTTGATGAACAAGAAATCAATATAGTGTGAGAACGTCAATTATCAAGTTGTTTACTTGTTGATGAGTTTCTTGAT
>NC_134790.1:9364828-9377328 GCF_046742065.1 Oratosquilla oratoria
GGTGGTGATGGTGGTGGTGGTGGTGGTGGTGGTAGTGGTGGTGGTGGTGGTGGTGGTGGTGGTGGTGGTGGTGGTGGTGGTGGTGGTGGTGGTGGAAGTGGTGAAATCTCAGCCAGGGGCATACTGACCTTAAAATATTTATATGGTATAGTCAAGAAATTAAGGTTGAAACGTTCAATTTACATTGACGTGCACATGAAAAAGAAATTATTGAATAATGTGGGGAATAGATGTTTCTTAAACTGACTTTTGATGATGATACTGATTAACAATGCATGTGATGAAGATCTGATGATGATTATGACAATGATGACGATGACAATGAAAATGATAATTATAACGATGATGAGGACGACGATGATGATAATGATGATGATAGTAAGAATGATAATGATGGTGATTATATCCTGATTATATGCTTATGGTGATCATTATGACGATAGTGATGACAGGGATGATAACGATAATAGTTATAATGATGATGATAATAGTAATGATAGTAATAATGGTGATAATAATGATAATAATGATATTAATAATAATAATGATATTAATAATGATATTGATAATAATAATCGTAATAATAGTGATGATAATAGTAATGATGATAATAATAACAATAACAACAATGATAATAATAACAATAACAACAATGATAATAATAACAATAACAACAATGATAATAATAACAATAACAACAATAGTAATAATAGTGATAATAGTGACAGTAGTGATAATAGTGATTGATAATAGTGATAATGATAATAATGATAATAATGATAATAATGGTAATTAATAATGATAATAATGATAATAATGATCATAATGATGATAATGATGACAATGATGGTAATGGTAATAATGATGATGATAATGATAATGATTATAATGATCAATGATAATAATGATTAATGATAATGATTAATGATCATAACAACAATAACAACAATAACAACATTAATAACAAGAATAACAATAATAGTAACAGTAATAATAACAGCAATTACAATAATAACAATAATAGTAACAGTAATAATAACAGCAATAACAGTAATAACAATAACATCAATAATACCAAAAATAAATTATCAAAGTCCAGGAATTAGTATAGACGAGCCTCCGATAATGCAAGAGGCCATGCGAGTCTCCTGGAAAGAGGCACTGATGAACGCGACATACTCTCCCCCCAAATGCATTCCTCCTGCATCAGCCGACGGCCATCAGGCGAGAAATCCAGGGCGTCGAGGCGAGCGGCTCCTCCGCATCGCATCTTCACCGTGGGAGACCGCCGCCTGAATCCGGCTTCTCCTTGAATGCATCCAGCAGAGCTCTCATCGTATATCATCACACGTGACTCCAAACCCCGTCGATGTCATCATGACGGATGTGAGGCGCGCACAGCGTGTTGTGATGAACCCGGAATTATAATAACGGTTTGTGAGAATTATTTCCGATAATGCTAGCTTCCGTGCTGCCAATATTATTACATTTTTTTCTTCTGAAAACTAAAACGAACGTTGAAAAAAGATGACGTGAATGTAGAACTATTATTTTAATGACTATATAAATGACAGTAGTAGGCCATCCAAAGTTTGTTGAATTTGATTCATCTTAATGATCATTATTTTATCACTTTTGTCTTTTCTATTACTGGTGCAATTTTCTATTTCTATGTTAATTCATATATTTGTTTATTCATGCAGATATCTATATACTGATTTATTCATCAGTTATTAGTTCTTAATTGATTATGTTAGACATATTGACTTATTTGATCATTTATTTATTCATCTATTTATTTATATATTTGTTCATTTACTTATTCACTTAGCTACTCATTCATTTATTTATATATTTGTCCATGTAGTAACTTATCTATCTGTTTATTGATTTATCTATATATCTATTTATTTGTCTATTTCTTTTTTATTTTCTATTTATGTATTTGTTTATTGATTCAACTATTAATTTATATACTTACTATGTATTCAATTCTTTATTCTTCATTTTATATGCTATATGCACCAGGAGGTGCCAAGATAGGAGGGAGGGAGGAGGGTGGAGGGGAGTGGAATATATGGGAAATGAAATGGGTGGGAGTGATTTCTATGCCTTTTTCTTTTTGGCTACCCCCCCCGTGTAAGGGGGAAGAAGCCTTTGGTATATGTATGTATGTATTCTTCATTTGTAGAATGATTAATTTACAATCTATTTTGTTTATTTGTTGATATGTTTGCTTATTCACTTCTTTACTTATTTAGCTCTTGTTATTATGGTCTTTTACATCAATCGATGAGGAGGTAATTTGGCCAAGGTGATCACACCGCCATAAATCACGGAGAGGATCTGTTAAGGGAGATTTCTTGTCAATTGGAAAGTTTATGGCGACCATAAACCCAAGAAGTTGAAATAAAATCCAGTGTTGGCAATTGAAAAGAAATCTTGAGGGACATGAAAAGAAGAAAACCATTGTTTTCAGAATACCTGGCAGACATTTGCAGAAAAGTTGACGAATCGACAGTTCTTTGAATTAGAGTTACTTCTTGATATGAAAAATAATCAGAAAGAAAAATTGGTTCAGATCTCTTAAGTCCCCCCGAATGATACAAAAGAATTATTCAGTTGTATATATATATATATATATATATATATATATATACATATAAGATTGAAGGTGAAAGAAGTAGACGAGGAGTAATGGGAGAATTTCACGCCTTAACGTTTCGACCCGCAGGGTGTGTGTGTGTGTGTGTGTGTGTGTGTGTGTGTGTGTGTGTGTGTGTGTGTGTGTGTGTGTGTGTGTGTGTGTGTGTGTGTGCTGAGACATTGTGACAAGTTGAGGAAGGTAGAAAAAGAAGTCACGGTTCCGATTGACGATTTTATTCCTCACCGGTTTCGCTCTACGCTTCTTCATTCCTCTGAAGAGTCGTAGAGCGAAACCGGTCAGGAATAAATTTGCACTTCGGAACCAGACTGATGACCTCTTTTTCCACGTTCCTGGAGAATATAAGTTTAGCACTTCAGACATTTTACCCTCATCTGAATAAGAAAGTCTGTTGTTATCTAAAAACGAAACGTTACAAAGTGAGCACAATCATAGGGAATGGCTTGATTACTAAATCATATCTTCATTTAAAGTTTCTCTTCGATTTAGCTACAACAATAAAAAAGAAAATATTGAAGAGCGTCAGTTGATTATTTTAGGACATTAGATGTTCCAGCTAAATAAGAGTTTTTGTATTTTCAATAGAATACCAATCAATTAGCCAATGAACTTTGAGGTTTGGTTTCAATTAGTTTAAAACAAATATTTTGGTCTTTTGATTAAAATAATGGGAAAAGTATATCTAAAGAGATTATTTACCCCATAAGTACGAGAGCTTGATCTGAGATTTATTTTTTTTTTAACGTGAGAAAATAATCAATGTGCACTTCAAATGATAACGAGGAAAGCTGACATTAATCTGTTATAAGGATTTAGCTCTTTGAGATTGTGACGTTTCTGTTCTGGCTTACGTCTCACTTAAGGTACGAGCATTTCTGAAAGTACTTCTCTTACTACATTAGGTTATTTTGAATGCATGGAAAGTATCTGCCCAATGTAGAAGAAATATCATAGCAATACATGACCGATACCTTCAGAGCGTCTGTCATCATTTTAAGATATTTTTCCAACACTGTAGCTTTAAAGAAATATTGAAAAGGCAGAAGTCTTTTTATCAAAGATATGTGACATTATGTCTGAGATCAAATAACAAGAAAATCTTATACATATATATATATGTATATATATATATATATATATGTATATACATGTGTGCGTGTGTGTGTGTGTGTGTGTGTGTGTGTGTGTGTGTGTGTGTGTGTGTGTGTGTGTGTGTGTGTGTGTGTGTGTGTGTGTTTTCAAAATGTAGGACTCTCACCTCTCCGGGATTAATCATCATATTTCGTTTCCAATAATCAGCTCTTCATATTCATATCCTTGGGAATAACATCGCGCTACAGAGGTGAATTTCTAGAAATAGTAAATAAGAGATCTATTGCGAGTAGGAGAATTAATAAGTAGTAAAAGATAATAGCATTTTACATTCTTCCTTGAGTAAAGATTAATTTGCAGTCTTTAAGAAAATTTGATGCGTGACCATCATCGATAGAAGTGTCACTAAACTTTTTAGATCACTGACTGAATAAAAGTTGTACAATCAATACTCTCATACGAATTTCTTTTCATGAAACAGAAATGCTTTCAGATTAATAATTTCCTAGCTATCTGATTTTATGCAATAGTGTTTTATATGTTTTTGTAATAACATGGTAAAAATAATTTTGATAACTAGTTACAGAGCTAGAAATTAAACTTAGAATATAGAAAAATATATTCTAAGATACATTCACATTGAAAAGTATGATAACCCACACGTTTCATTATAGAAATATAACAATAGCGCTGGTTAATGTATGTATATTTTTTCATTACAGTATCTTCTTTATTCTATATAAAAAATATATAACGTGTATTAACCAACGTAGTAGTTACAGAACAAACTAACATTAACATAGGTTCCTTTCCTCAACTGAACAGAATTGTCGAATGTTAACAAGAACGGTATCTCTGGAAAACAATATCATAATGAAACTAAGTTATTACGATTTCATTACGTGGTCATTTCCTCAGCTGACTTCAATCATCTGGTGCCCGTCAAACGTAAATTTAGTTTCATCGTAGCAAAGAACCTAAAGAATCTTTCACACTAACTAAAGAAATGAACTTTACTTAGACAAAAAGACTTCTGTATAAGATTTTTCAATACAAACTAAGGACGAAATAGAATGAAAAAGAACCGAAAAGACCTGGAACGAAACGGAAGTCATTGGAATCTCCTTTTTAATTAACCTGAGTGTTATAAATCATGCTCAGGAAATGGCGGTTTGGTCAGAGCACTTATCTAATTCATGAAATTGTCTTGTCTGATTAAAAAAAAAATATTTCGTCCACTTTGAACGAGCAGGGCAGGAACTAGGAGGGAAATGGGGAAGAGTTGAAGAGAGGAACAACGGAAAGAGGAAGAGATAGCGAAGAAGATAAAGAGAGTGAGCGTGAGGAAGTTTAAGAGTAGAAAATGAGTTTAGAATTTTGTCAAAAGAAAATGAGTCGACACAAAAAGGAGGTCACGGGATTAAAAGAAATGAGCAGAATAAGGAATGAAAGTGTTGAATGTATCAAAAGATATAAAACGAAGGAGATAAAGAGAGAGAGCGTGAGGAAGTTTAAGAGTAGAAAATGAGATAAAAGGTTTAAAGAATAGACTTTTGTCAAAAGAAAATAAGATGGCACAAAAAAGATGTCACGAAACTAAAAGAAAATGATCAGAATAAGAACTGGAAATATTGAATGTAACGAAAATCATAAAAAAGAAGAGTCAACAGGAAATAATAAAACAGGGAACGCGTAGAAAGGTAAAAAATGATAAGATGAAAAATACTTGCAGCTCTCGACGTTATTTGTCGCGGACCCATTTCCAATCTGAAAAGATGTTCTGTCTGAAAAACGATGAAACTAATGTCGCGAACATTGAAGATCTTTAACCTTTTGAGGACAAAGGATTTCCCAGAACTGGGAGAAGCCCGTCCTCAACAAAAACCTATTCCCCAGCATGGCCACTTTGAGGACGAACCGTTTCTTTGTAACATAATGAAATCGCCGACAACAACCAAAGGAAAATGACTAAGCGAGATTGTCAGAGGCTAAACGAGAACGCCCGACAATAAGAGCATAGCATCACCAAAGAGACCTGAGGCAAAATATCGTGTATATGCAATAACAAGCTTTATGAGACACAGCGTCCACACACACCCCTTCCCCCACACCCACACCCTCCACTCACTCCACCCCATCCACTTCCTCCACATTCTACCCACCACCAACCCTCTGCCGTCTATGTCCATCTCTTATAATATATTTTTTTATGACGGAAGATTAATTTCCACTCAAAGAAGAGTATTAATCATTTTTAACTTCTATGTTCCGTTCTTTCTATTATCCTTCATAAATCCTTCCTCTACTTCCTCTATGACTATTCAGCACGATATCATTCGCAAGGCCAGAAGCGTTCTGGAAATCGACGACGAAATACATTACCTACCTTTGTTATCTTCAACTTAAATCCCTTCGTAACGTGACGTATTTTCTATGATCCCTGTCTCATGCGAAGCAATTTGATCAAGCTCAGACTGCACCATTTTCCATCTCCAATATTCCAAGCAATTTAATGACACCCCTACGGAGCAGAGGCTTTTAGGATCGCAGACGAATCTCCTTTAAAAAGTAGAATGTTACTTTTAAGTTCTGTTGTCCCTCCTTTCCGTTACTCTTCTTGAATATCTTCTGTACCACAACAATGCTTTCATCTCCTCGGCGCGATAGACCTAATAGATCTAATAGAGGTGTTCAAGTGGATAAAAGGCTTTAACAATGGTGACGCATAGGTCATCATATTAAGACAACAGGGCAGGACATGCAGTAATGGATTTCAATTGGACAAATTTAGATTTAGGAACGAAATAGGCAAGAATTGGTTTACTAATACGGTGGTTGACGAATGGAATAGACTTAGTAACCATGTAGTGAGCGCTGAAACTATCGGTTGTTTTAAGAAACGGTTAGAGAACTTTATGGATGGGGATGACAGATGGTCATGGACATGGAACTGCCTAGTGTAGGCCTTATGGTCTCTTGCATTCTTCTTCATTCCTATGTCCTTCTATAATAAAACACAGACTTGGCCCACACCGATGTTTCGATGCTCCGGTTTTACCTAAAACCGTTCCTTATCTGAATAGAATGGCCGAGTATCAGCCAAAAAAATAAATACTAAGCCAGTATAGCGACTAAGTTAACGCGAACATTACACATCGCAACATAAAACCAAATTAAGTTTCAAATAAAATCAGCACGATCCTCCGGGCAGACAATAACCCTGTATCCATCGCGAACCAATCAGAACCCGCCGCAATCAATCTGCGACCAATAGAAATCAATCATTTTCCTGCACCCGTCGGCGGTCTGTAATTCCACGTGCCTTCAGTAGCTGGGCTTTGAGGCCAACGCTCCTGTATTGTGTCGCTTACGACTCGCATGTGTCATGTTGTTGCCGCCTGGGACGGCTTCACTGTGTCGGCAATTCACGAGGCTTTATGTTTGTTTGTGCAGTAATGTAAGTCAGGGAGAAAGCCTGTGTATTAAACTGTTGGTCTAGGTATCATTCTAGTACACACGAACCAGCAATGGACATACATACATACATATACCAAAAGCTTTTTCCCCCTTACACGAGGGGTAGCCAAAAAGAAAAAAACATAGAAACCACTCCCACCCATTCCATTTCCTATATGTTCCACTCCCCTCCACCCTCCTCTCTCCCTCTTATCTTGGCACCTCTTGGATGACGGGTCATCCCTGCATCCTGTCCACTGCCCTGGGTCAGAAGCAGTGTCGTAAGACACAGCGATGGATATAAGAAGATAAAAATAAAGAAGACTGCACCAGGCCATAAGGCCTACACTAGGCAGTTCCATGTAGGTAATTGCGTGTGACGGTCCCGCGGGACAGAGAGGAGAGAAAATCACACCTCTGAGCGTCTTCATATTCCACCCTTACTTCCACTTGGATGTGCAGCCCCGGGAGGTTGGCACTCGACCTACACATCGAGTGCTGACCGAAAGCCGGCAACCAGCAATTGTTCCCATCCTCCTTCTGTTACCGACAGCAGATCCACACAAACTAACGACATCAATGTGACGCGGACAGGAGTATGACATCAGTTCATAGAGACATATGGAGTCTCAATACTTGTATTTTGTTAGCAACAATTGGTTATTCTATTCTGCCCGACAATATTGCACTTAAAAGGTGTTGTCATACTGTAGAAATAATAAATGAAGGATTTACGAAGACTAGCAGAATGGAGTGATTGTAGATAATTTATATATGTATATATATATATATATATATATATATAAACATATATATACATACATATATATATATATAAACATATAAATTATATATATATATATAAACATATATATATATATATATATGTTTATATATATATATATACAGTATATATATATATATATATATATATATATATATATATATATATATATGTATATATATGTAAGCGGAGTAGGAAACACAGGATTCTTGGTCTTGAGTTTTTTCCTACGAAACTAGTCAGGAATAATCTCAAGACCAAGATTCCTGTATTTCCTATTCCGCTTACGTCGACCTGTTAGAATGTCTCAGCATATATGTATATATATATATATATAAATATATATATATATATGTATTTATATATATATATATATATATATATATATATTCTGGAGAAAATTTGTACAAAGTAAATAATTATCGGATAATCAGATTCCCAGCACAAAAGTAAATAAAAAACAATACAACAAACTGCAGCTGATAACGGAGAGTTACAAGAGATCACCGAGTGGTACAAAGCATACTGTGTTATCTACTTACAACCAGTGGTTCTCAAGCAAGGGTTCATGGACCCCTGTGGAACCAGCGAGTTCTACATCCGGTGCCACAATCTAAGACCTAGTGCTATCTAGTGAATGCCTACTAATTCTATTCAGTGTTGAAATAATCTTGTAATGGTGGCGTTGAATATTCCTTGTGTGATGTACATACATACTTGTAATATTGTTTATCTACTATTGTATATTTAATGTATTATCGTAAGAACCAAGTCTTCATATTAAGCGTGCATGTTTTCCCCGCCAGGTCTGAGGTTGGTGGCGTGGCTTGGCGTCGGAGGCAGTCGTGGTTCTGCCTTCTAAGCGACCGCACGCTTGTATATGTAGTGCTTTACAATTATCAATTTTTTCATACTCGGTTTTTCATTGACCAACCTCATACAATCTCAGAGAGGATAAAGAACAGCAATACTCGTACATAAGTGTGAGGTACGTGGAGAAGAAGTTTGAGAACTCCCGACCTAAACTATGTAAACATTGAAGTTCCAACTCACTGGACTATTAATCTATATACCAAGGGAATCTTCCCCTTAATAAGGGAGGTAGCCAGTCAAGGCACGCACTCACTCCCATCCATTGTTTACCTCTCACTTTAGCTCCTCCTGGATGAAGGGTCATCCCTGTCTCCTGCCCACTTCCCGGGTCAGAAGCAATGCAGCAAGACACAGCACATCCACAGTAAAGCAAATTCTTTTATACGATGACCCTCGCCCCTCGTTCCCTCATGTGGAAAATAGAGAAGACGGGGAGAAATACATTCACGCTGCGTCCAGATATCATCCGTATCACAACAATTTTACACACACACACATATCCCCTGCCTTCTCCCTTACTTTCTCAACAGACATTCCCCTCATTCTCAAAGCCCCTCTCACCCATCCATACATCTCCATTTTGGTGTGTGTGTATTCACCTTTCACCTTGGTCTTTTTGGATCACGTGTTGGACTCGTGATCGACAGCTATTTCCCTCTCGGAAGAGATCTCAGAGCTCGTATGCCCGATCTATGGGTAATGCTATGACCTTACACGCACACACACACCCAACTCCCCGCCCACGAGAGTTGGAGTAACGACTCGAAGCGCAGCGATACTGAAATAATTTCAGCCCTGGGCAGGATTCGAACCGGGTACCGACGATACCTCCGTACTGACAGTCTGAGTAACTACCAACCGCGCCACCGAGTGTGTGTGTGTGTGTGTGTGTGTGTGTGTGTGTTTTGTGTGTGTGGGTGTGTAGTGTGTGTATTTGTGGGTGTTTTTGCGTTTATCAGAAATAATGAGAGAGAACGAGGGGAGAAATTTGAAAGAGAGAGGGTGAGTGAGAGGGAGTGAAGCAGAGAGACTGGAGGAGAGGTAGACTTAAAGAGAGAGCTATTGAAGGAAGGAGAGTGAGGTGAGCAATAAAGAAAAAAGAGAGGTTGGAACACAGAGGGAGTGGAAAAGAGAGAATGGGACAGAAGCTGATTGACAAGAAAGAAATTGCGAAAAAGAAAAAAGAGAGACAGAGAAAGTGAAAGAGAGAGAGAGGGAGAGATAGGAAGGAGGGATATAAACCGACAGAAAGACAGACAGAATCGAAATTGCGAAAAAAAAATACAGTGGGAGAGAGAGACAAAGGGAAAAAGGGAGAGTGAGAGGAAGGGAGAGAGAGAGAGAGATAGAGAAGGGGGGGCAAGGGAGGGAGAGAAACAGACAGAAAGACAGGCAGAACCGAGTGTTTGGGTTAGCCGGCCAGTCACGCGCGCCCTCACCCAGTCAATTACAGTGTCAGGCGGCCATTCACTTGTTGTGGGAATCCCATCGTAAACTTTACCGCGGGCGCGAGGTTAGCGTTTGACACCGCCCGGGGCGATTATTAAAACTGGAAGGATCAATAGCATAGTGGCAGGACCTAAATGCCTCATGCTGGAAGTAAAAGGAAACGCGATGAATGTCATGTTTTGCGGATAATAGGAAACCAATAAAGGAGTAGAGCGCAATTAGCCGTGGCCACAGGGGAAGAGGAGAGGAAGGGATATTGGTGAACAGTGAGACGGAGTCTAGTCACACGTGGAGGTATTATGGATATGTATGATCATCGCTAGTTGAGAGCATACGCCCGGGGGTTAGCGTCGTTTCACTCATTCACGAATGCCCTTTTCCACGACCTCCCTTAGTTATTATCTATGTTATCACACCTCTTCTAAATAGCTCTATACAGGATCGGTAACCTTACTTCGGCCATGAATTCTGTGGTTGGTTCTTTCGTCTCATCCACCAAGCGTTGTTCCTTGAGGAGATATTCCTATGAAGAGGTTCTGTGGTAGGAAACCAGGCACGCCGATGCCAGAATCCATCTGTGTAGCTGCAACCAGCTGTCGAGAGTCGACCAAATACCATCTGCAGGCTCACGCTGAGAGACTTGATAATGAAGCAAATACAGGCCGGGTTTACTGACCAGGATTGTGAGCATTGCGACTACCAGAGACATCGCCTTTGGTACAATACCTTCGGCTCTGGATGAAGAACCTGCCGAAGGCCTCGAACATCTCCTTAGAGTCCGGCTAGCACCAAAAAAAAAAAAAAAAAATGGAGGAGTTACTGAAGGATTTGGTCAGTACTCTCGCTCCCCTTTAAGCGTGTCTGATATTTCTGTGTAGGCCCAATGCGGCAGGCGTGTGGCCAGCGAATTTGTATGCACTTATGCAAATAAAGTTAATTTATTCATTCTGTACTCTCCCAGTGGAAATTTAATTACACGAAAACGCTTTGCTTCGTTAAGCTTCTTTCCTAGTGGTTACTCATGCATTCTTGAACACAAATCACTATACACTTACATATGTACATACATACATACATGCATACATATGTACGTACATACATACATGTACATATACATATATACATACATACATGCATACATACATGCACATATATATACATATATACATACGTACGTGCGTACATACGAATACATACATGCACACATACATATATACATACATACCCTATATACAATACATGCATTCATACATACATACATACATACACACATAAATACATACATACGTACTTACGTATATACATACATGGATACATGCACAAATACATACATACATACATACGTGCGTACATACATACATACATACATACATACATACATACACAAATACAAGTGAAAAGTAATGAGAAGGGAGCAACTGAATATTTCCTGTCTGCAAGGTGCGAATAAATGTAAATTGCAAATTAATATCAATCGTAAAATCATTGAAGATAAATCTTGAGCTTGAATGTTTACAGGTGGTTGAAAGATTACGAAGTGATGGATGGCCCGCCATTGTTATTGGTTCGAAAGTGCTAGAGCTCAGTGTCAGGATACTGATCGCAGGGTTTTTTTGTTTGACGAATGTGGGTTCAACCTCGACTTTAAGTGAACAAGGTGGGTATAGGTATGGGTTTCTTACTGGATATATGTGAAGTTTTAGGATTTTTTTTAAGAACACTTGGAACACATTGGGGGTTTATGTTTTTTTTTTTTGTGGGGGGGGGACTTTTGATTACGTGGTTGAGTTTAGTTGTCCTGACCCCCTTTCAAATCGCTCCCCCTTCTAGAATTGACAAATAACAAAAAATGACGTCGTGTTTTTTATTCTTTATTCACATAACTGAACCCCTAGGAACCGATCTAGGGTTTTCCCTAAGAACCGATCAAAGGTTTTCCCTAGGAACCGATCTAGAGTTTTCCCTAAGAACCGATATAGGGGTTTCCCTAGAAACCGATCTGGGTTTTTCCTAGGAACCGATCTAAGGTTTTCCCTAAGACCCGATCCAGAATTTTCCCTAGGAGCCGATCTAGGGTTTTCCGAAGAAACCGATCTAGGGTTTTCCTTAGGAACCGAACCAGGGTTTTCCCTAGGAACCGATCTAGGGTTTTCCCAAGGAACTGATCCAGGGTTTTCCTTA
>NC_134790.1:9392328-9404828 GCF_046742065.1 Oratosquilla oratoria
CTGGTTGAGCTTTGAATGTGGTATCACGATTTGTAGATATTGTAGGCGTCAGACAAAAATTATCTTAGGATAAAAATCGAGACTAAACAGGATTTCATTAATACTCGAAATTTATGTACTCATTAGAAAACCTTCAAATCAATCCAATTATTTGCCAACAGACAGAAACAAGTCTGAACAAATCCCGTTAAGTTTTGGACATGTGGATTGATAAACATGGGAATCTGCATCAATGGAAAATGAACTAGAAGATCAAACGTGGTTGAAATGGAGACAGATCTGTTTCAGTGGCCGGGCGTACTGGAGTTGTTGACTGTTTGAAGTTTTCCACATTGACATCCACATATTTCGGCCCTTTCCTGAAGCTCCTGAAATAGGGGGAACGACGCGAATGGGTCTTTTGATCCAAGGGCGTCCTTTGAATTGACCACAATTTATAAATGGGTGGGTACCATCGGGCAAAATTTTCAAAATCAATATTAAGACCTGGGATTTATGTGTAACACACACACACAAACACACACACACACACACACTCGGTGGCGCAGTTGGTAGAGCACTGAACTGCCACGAAAGTGGCCTGGAGTTCCTGGTTCGAATCCTGCCCAGGGCCGAAATTATTTCGGTACCGCTGCGCTTCGGGTCGTTACTCTGACTCTCGTGGGCGGGGAGTTGGGTGTGTGTGTGTGTGCAAGGTCATAGCATTACCCATAGATCGGACCTACGAGCTCTGAGCTCTCTTCCAGGAGGGAAACAGCTGTTGATCACTAGTCCAACACGTGATCCAAAGACCAAGTGAATACACACACACACACACACACATATATATATATATATATATATATATATATATATACATATATGTACATATATTTATACATATATATTTGTATATACATAAATGTGTGTATATATATATATATATATATATATATACATATACATATATGTGAGTGGAATTCAGATGTTTTCATTCCATCAGATCTTCATATGTGCAGAACCTTAATACCAAGTGCCTTCTGTTTTTATTGTTTCTAAGCGTTTATTTATCTATCTATTCATTCATTTATCTATTTATTTATTTGTTTGTTTATTTATTTATCTATTTTTTTTTTCTAGTAGCGGAATGAATTGTTAAATGCCTCGAGCCAAGGATGTAGTAAATGGTAGAGGAAGGGTTGAGAATTGATGTATTAGGCGGCTTCCGGTGTAAGCTATCAACAGCATAGCCAACTTGGTGAGAATTCAATCAAATGTAAAGATGACGTGTCGTATGGTGTCAGGAAACCAATGGTAATTGATGCACGTTGAAAGGATACGAAACTGCTTCTGACCCAGGGTAGTGGGTAAGATGCAGCGATGACCCGTCATCCAGGAGGTGCCAAGATAAGAGGGAGGGAGGAGGGTGGAGGGGTGTGGAGTGTGATGGGGAGGGAATGGATGGGAATGGTTTTTATGCCTTTGTTGTTTTGGCTACCTCCCTTGTAAGGGGAAAAAAGCTTTTGGTATATGTATGTATGTATGCATGTATGTATGTATGTATGTATGTACGTATGTATATGTAAGGATGATCGTTGTTCACCCTTTACTCTCAAAGAGGTACCACAGAGGTAAACGAAGTACCCCGGTGACAGGCAGAGTAGAAATAGAAAATACCAGCCGGTATGGAAAGGCTCATCGAGTTAGACGATAACCCTCTTGTTGTTGATGTAATGCCCCATCAGTTAAAGTAAAACGATCCACCTGGTATGGAAAGACTTAGAGAAGAAAACCAGTTCTACGCAAATCAATGCCAATGCCTTATTTGGGGGGGAAATAACATTTACCTGTGCGTCCCATCCCAAGAGCATCGTCTGAACCTCACCGATCTGAGACACCAACATTAGCCAAAGGAGAACTGGGTCACTGTGCAGAGGCATCCCGTACCAGAAGCTTCCAGAGGGTTTTGCACGCGAGGCTGCCGTGTCGCCGAACAGGCAAGATGACATTGAAATCCCCAAACCAAATGGAAAATCCATAGTCAAAGCCGAAGGCCGACACGCGAGTCTCAGATTCGTGAGAGACCCCGTGTCGTGAGTCTCAGATTCGTGAGAGACCACCGTGTCGTTTGGCCCGTTTGACCTCGTGGCGTAAAAGGAGCGAAGAACAAGTGACAACGGAAGAGAAGGGCAATCGACAGGCTGTCGAGCAGACGGGCAGCCAGCCACATGGATGTCACCTACGCTAAGCAGTTTAATAGGTATTTTGAATGGCAAGAAGAAAAAATAAGAAAGGGTATGTGTTGATAGTCGGAGTGACATTCACCTAAGGTAACCATAAGGTGAACATACATACGAGTGGCTAATGAGACCCTAAACATGGAAGACTGTAGATGGAATATGAGTGACTAAAACTTAGGCATTTTGTATAAAGTCTAGGAAATACACGGAACGGATGGGAGCTGCCGGGCACGTAAAAGAGAGCAATGACTGACAGAAAACGACACAGCGAAGATAAACAAACAAAATGGAGGTTTGCACGCCAGCCGCGAGTGCAGTATTATTTCGGCAGAAGAAATAGGTTCCATTTCCCTTTCAAAAAAAAAAAAAAAAAAAAAAATTACTGCCATGTCCGTGGAAGCTGTGTCAAAATTAAAAACATATCTGAGAATGAAAGCCAACTTCTATTTCATAACAAAATTAAATTGAGTTACATTTGAATCTTGTCTATTCCCCAATGGTTTGTTCAATTACAGACATCAATTCAGTGCCTCAGAAAACCCAGAAATCACCACCAACATAAAAATAGACATACCAATTACTGAAGTTGACACTTTGGTTAAAAAAAGAATGTCAATTACATTTCATCTCCCAAGAGAATAAATGCTTAGCTTTTTGGCAAATTTTTGTGTATTCGGAAGTGTGCTGGTCACGCATTTTCTTGGTTGTGGGTTCAAATCCTGCGCTCCTCTCAGATTCCCGGGAGGGATTGTTACCTCCCCTAAGGTGACGGCTCCGGCCGCAGTTACGCGTTTCCTGGCGTATGTTTTTCACTTTCCCCTTCTAACTTTAACAAAAAAAAAAAAAACAACAACGAGAATGAAAGAATACTTGAGGAGGGCGATAAAAGCCATTGTGCATTACATCCACAGAAATACATTTCCTGCCAAATTCCATTTCCGCTCCTTTATCGCCCCTACAATATCTTTCACTTCACTTCTCCGCCTTACTCATCTCGCCATCTTCCTATATTTCTTTGTTATTCCCAACATTGGCCTCTCCATCGCTCTCTGCACAATCCTCACCTCTGCTTTCATCGCCTTTGTCATTTTCCCTGCTCCACATCTGAAGGTCATAGCTAGAATTATACACTGATTGTAAATCTTGCGTTTCGGGAGTACATGAGAGAGCCAATCGCCCTGTCCCTATGTTTACTAGATATTCTATAATCAAATGTTAAATATCTTTTTATTTCAACTATATCTTTAACACTTTTTCACTGCAGGAACCACTGGGAAATTAAAAGATACGGTTTACAGAACGTTTTCGTCTATTTAAGACATGTTCAAAGGTAGCTTTGAAGATGTCTTAAATAGACGAAAAAGTTCGGTAACCGTATTTTTCATTTCCCGGTGGTTTCTGCAAAAATAGTTTTATCGCGTGTTTTTGTGATTTCTTGTTCACTTTTTCATATATAGCGTTGGGAAGCGAGCACGGCTCCCCTCTTTGTACTCATTTCATTTGATGTTATAGAAAATCCCGCACTAATGTAACACAGAATACGGCACAAAATTTATTTCCAGTGAGATATGTAGGGGACTTTGAGGATCAATGCAGGCCGCTATGGGGCTGCGGGTCTCCGGTGAGTGACATTCAAGGCAATATTTATTAATTCAATTATGAGAAAAGTTATTCAACTTTTCCGACACCAGTATACTCCTGGTTAAACTTTATGCCATTTTGATACCCCGTGTGAAATACTCTTTTTCGATTTAGCGTACAGTTTAAAAAATATTTAAAGAAACAGGTGAACTCTTTTTCCTACACGAAATAAAATTCACACGTAACTTGTTATTTCTTGATTGTCACTCTTGTTCATGTTTATAACCATAGCATATGGATACCACATATCATATATATATATATATATATGTATATATATATTTTCTCTTAGGCAGGCTTGGTTAAAAGCAACTGCAAATTCAGCACTGATCAATTTCTTCTTCAGAGTTTCCAACTTCCTGAAGGTATCCTTTATAGCAAAGGGTAAAGGAAAGAGAAGATTTCCTATTCCGGACATTATTGACGTTTCGACTCTACCTGAGTCATTATCAAAATACAAAGATGGAACAAATGCAAGAGTTTATATATTACAAAGATACAGAAACACAGCTTGTGATTGGCTGGAAGGATGACCTTTTTTGGTCCCCTCATGGTTGAGAGGGCGGGACAGTTTCCCACGCACGCTCATTGGCTGGCTTGTCCGCTCTCTCGAGCCCCGCTACGCCGGGAGTGTAGTGTGATGTTTTCTGTCCTGCCTCGGGCGTGCGTGGGAAACTGTCCCGCCCTCTCAACCATGAGGGGACCAAAAAAGGTCATCCTTCCAGCCAATCACAAGCTGTGTTTCTGTATCTTTGTAATATATAAACTCTTGCATTTGTTCCATCTTTGTATTTTGATAATGACTCAGGTAGAGTCGAAACGTCAATAATGTCCGGAATAGGAAATCTTCTCTTTCCTTTACCCTTTGCTATAAAGGATACCTTCAGGAAGTTGGAAACTCTGAAGAAGAAATTGATCAGTGCTGAATTTGCAGTTGCTTTTAACCAAGCCTGCCTAAGAGAAAATTTACTCCCGCGGTATACAAAGAATATATATATATATATATATATATATATATATGTTGGTACATTATGACAAGTTGATGAAGGTGGAAAAAGAAGTCACGGGTCTAGTTCCGAGTTACTGAGTTTATTCCTGACCGGTTTCGCTCTATGCTTCTTCAGAGGAATGTGACTCTGGAGTGAAGCTGGCGGTATACATAGTCTGAGTAAGACCGCGTTCCCTCCTTGGAGGTGGGTTACGTTTGGTTGTACAATGGTTTTTAATACAATAGTGATAAAAATACAATAAATTGTTGTGATGTTATTACAAAACAGCTCCGGTGTGTGTGGAATGTTGATCGAGGGTGTAACATTGTAAGTGAAGTGAGTGGTGTAGAAATGTGTGAATCCTAAAAAGTGTCATATGATAACTTATAGTATTAAATAATATAATAATATAAGGATAAATATCCAGATAAAATGAATGAAATAAAATGAAAATACAAATACAAATATAAATATAAATAAATAAAAATAAAAATAATAAATATAAATAAAAATATATGCTTATTTAAAGTGACATGACATCTCATCGCATATCATTGTGTGACAGAATGTTATCAAAAAAATATACATACATATATAACAATGAATAGATAAATAAATGCCAAAGAAATATATAGTAAAAATATGAAATGAATATAATAAATAATAAATAAAAATAATAATAATAATAATAATAATAATAATAGTAATAATAATAATAAAAATAAAAATGAAAATACGAACTGACCGGCCTCAAGCCCTCAACCCAGGGAGCGCGGACGTTTGGGCACCGGATGGATTTTGTCGTTCTATGTGGGCGCTGTTCTGGGGCAGGTTCTTATGGCTGCGTATTGAGCTGTGAATTTTTCCCATTTAATATCCCCTACTTTTTGGTTGATGTTGGCATTGGTTGTTATATATAGGGCTTCAATCACCTTCCTTTGTCTTTTTGATAGACCTTTCTTTACTACCTCTGCCTGTTGCCAGTCGGGAAGATGTCCTTCCTGATCCACGTGGCCCACCATCGCGTTTGAGAGGCGGTGGTACCTTAGGTCCGCCTTGTGCTCTTTTATTCTGGTATGTAGGCCCCTGTGACTCTCACCATAATATGACTTGTCACAGTTGCCACATGGTATCCTATATATGACGCTGAGGTCGTTTGTTGTTTTAGATGTTGGTGTTACTAGTTGTCTGATTCTCCTTCCCGTGTCATTCACTATTTCTAGTCCTAGTGGGCGTACAGCATCCCCCAGTGTGCGTGAAAATTCTGAGTCCGGTACGACTAGGTATTGTTTGTCCTGTCTGTTTACTGGTTCTCTCCGTTGCCTGATGTTTTGAGCTTTACTTAGAGAAGTGGACAGTAAGCCCTCTGGGTATCCCAGTGATATGAAGGTGTTTGTGACGCGGCGGATTTCTTCCTCGAGGAACTCCTTGCTGCAGATCCTCAGAGCTCTGAGGAAAAAACCGATCACCACTCCTGTTTTGGTTCGTTCGTCATGTGCACTGTAAAAATGTAAAAGGTCATCTTTGTTGGTAGGTTTCCTATAAACTCTAAAATGTGCTTTGTTATCCTCTCTAATAATCTCCGTGTCGAGAAAAGGCAGGCGACCACGGGACTCAATCTCCATAGTGAATTGTATATTATTAGTCACTTCATTTAACTTTGACAAAATCTCCTCAGCATCTGTCTCTGCAGGGGAAATGAATAGGCAATCATCTACATACCTTAGCCAATGTGAACCCTTTGGGAGAATTTTTAAAAAATGATCCCTCTCCAATACCTCTAGGTAGAGGTTTGCTGCCACTGCACTCAAAGGAGATCCCATGGGAAGGCCTTCCAACTGGTGGTATTCGTGGTTGTCAAATCTGAAAGAGCCAAATCTCATACATTTTTCTGTGAGCTGCATGTAGTCTCTTTTGCAGATCGGTAGGCTATTTTCGTCGATGGTTTGTAGTGCTTCCTTGATAGCGTTGATGGCGCCTTTTATGGAGACATGGGTAAATAACGATGTTACATCGTAACTGATTAATCTTTTCTGTGAAAAGTCTATGTTGTTGAGTTTCTCGATTAAGTCTGTGGAATTTTGGAGATGCGTACTACTGATGTTACCAAGGGCGGACGATAGGGGTTTGGCTAGGATTTTAGCTAACCTGTGCGGGGCGCTTCCAATACCTGAAGTAATGGGTCTAAGCGGTATCTCCTGTTTGTGGATCTTGGGGAGTCCTTTCAAGGTCGGTGTCTTGGGGTCTTCTTCTAAGAGATGTAACATTTTCTTACCCTTTTCGGTTCTCTTCAAAATCTTTCTTGTGGTTTTGTTGAACTGTTCCGCTTCCTCTTTTGCTTTGCCGATGTTTTGTTTGGTGTATGTGGACGGGTCGGATAAGAGATCCTCCATTTTGCGTACGTAATCCAATTTATCAAGGATCACTATACCTCCGCCTTTATCAGCTGTTGTGATCAAGATGTCGTTGTTGTCTCGGAGTTCTTTTAGTGCACGTGTGTACCTTCTGGGGATGGCTGGCTCACGTTTTTCTCGAGGCTAGTGAGCAGCATAATATTAGACCCTGTTTGAATCCGTTCTCTAATTCACTGTCCCTCCAATTATAGTTCTTTTCAACATAGTCGGCCGTGGTTTTGTGGTTAATGCCCGTGCTGAACTTCAGACCTAGGGAGAGAGCTTCTTCTTGTGTTTTTGTCAATCTGAGTGATGATAGGTTTGTAATCAGTTCGTGCCTCCCAACTTCCTTCCATCGGCTGTTGTTGCACAAATGTTCTAGTTTCATTTGGAGTTTTGCTTTCTGGATCCTGTCTTCTTCCTTGATTTTAAGGACAAGGCCATGTGGTATGTGGTCTTTCTTCAAGCGGCTCCTGATCATGCTTTCTTCATTTCGTAGGGTTTCTCTAGCTTCTTTTAGGTATTCTCTGGCTGTGTTGCTGAAGGGTTTGTGTGGGTGGTGTAGGTGTTTCGGTGCTGATCTGGGTAGGACCTGTTCTTCTAGGCAGTCCTTTAGGAATCTGTCTCTATTTTGAATACTCGTCAGCTTCCTCCTAAGAGTAAACTCATCCTCGGTGACGCCACGCCTGTCTTTTCCATCTTGAGACAAATGTTGGTACATTATGACAAGTTGATGAAGGTGGAAAAAGAAGTCACGGGTCTAGTTCCGAGTTACTGAGTTTATTCCTGACCGGTTTCGCTCTATGCTTCTTCAGAGGAATGTGACTCTGGAGTGAAGCTGGCGGTATACATAGTCTGAGTAAGACCGCGTTCCCTCCTTGGAGGTGGGTTACGTTTGGTTGTACAATGGTTTTTAATACAATAGTGATAAAAATACAATAAATTGTTGTGATGTTATTACAAAACAGCTCCGGTGTGTGTGGAATGTTGATCGAGGGTGTAACATTGTAAGTGAAGTGAGTGGTGTAGAAATGTGTGAATCCTAAAAAGTGTCATATGATAACTTATAGTATTAAATAATATAATAATATAAGGATAAATATCCAGATAAAATGAATGAAATAAAATGAAAATACAAATACAAATATAAATATAAATAAATAAAAATAAAAATAATAAATATAAATAAAAATATATGCTTATTTAAAGTGACATGACATCTCATCGCATATCATTGTGTGACAGAATGTTATCAAAAAATATACATACATATATAACAATGAATAGATAAATAAATGCCAAAGAAATATATAGTAAAAATATGAAATGAATATAATAAATAATAAATAAAAATAATAATAATAATAATAATAATAATAGTAATAATAATAATAAAAATAAAAATGAAAATACGAACTGACCGGCCTCAAGCCCTCAACCCAGGGAGCGCGGACGTTTGGGCACCGGATGGATTTTGTCGTTCTATGTGGGCGCTGTTCTGGGGCAGGTTCTTATGGCTGCGTATTGAGCTGTGAATTTTTCCCATTTAATATCCCCTACTTTTTGGTTGATGTTGGCATTGGTTGTTATATATAGGGCTTCAATCACCTTCCTTTGTCTTTTTGATAGACCTTTCTTTACTACCTCTGCCTGTTGCCAGTCGGGAAGATGTCCTTCCTGATCCACGTGGCCCACCATCGCGTTTGAGAGGCGGTGGTACCTTAGGTCCGCCTTGTGCTCTTTTATTCTGGTATGTAGGCCCCTGTGACTCTCACCATAATATGACTTGTCACAGTTGCCACATGGTATCCTATATATGACGCTGAGGTCGTTTGTTGTTTTAGATGTTGGTGTTACTAGTTGTCTGATTCTCCTTCCCGTGTCATTCACTATTTCTAGTCCTAGTGGGCGTACAGCATCCCCCAGTGTGCGTGAAAATTCTGAGTCCGGTACGACTAGGTATTGTTTGTCCTGTCTGTTTACTGGTTCTCTCCGTTGCCTGATGTTTTGAGCTTTACTTAGAGAAGTGGACAGTAAGCCCTCTGGGTATCCCAGTGATATGAAGGTGTTTGTGACGCGGCGGATTTCTTCCTCGAGGAAGCGGAACAGTTCAACAAAACCACAAGAAAGATTTTGAAGAGAACCGAAAAGGGTAAGAAAATGTTACATCTCTTAGAAGAAGACCCCAAGACACCGACCTTGAAAGGACTCCCCAAGATCCACAAACAGGAGATACCGCTTAGACCCATTACTTCAGGTATTGGAAGCGCCCCGCACAGGTTAGCTAAAATCCTAGCCAAACCCCTATCGTCCGCCCTTGGTAACATCAGTAGTACGCATCTCCAAAATTCCACAGACTTAATCGAGAAACTCAACAACATAGACTTTTCACAGAAAAGATTAATCAGTTACGATGTAACATCGTTATTTACCCATGTCTCCATAAAAGGCGCCATCAACGCTATCAAGGAAGCACTACAAACCATCGACGAAAATAGCCTACCGATCTGCAAAAGAGACTACATGCAGCTCACAGAAAAATGTATGAGATTTGGCTCTTTCAGATTTGACAACCAAGAATACCACCAGTTGGAAGGCCTTCCCATGGGATCTCCTTTGAGTGCAGTGGCAGCAAACCTCTACCTAGAGGTATTGGAGAGGGATCATTTTTTAAAAATTCTCCCAAAGGGTTCACATTGGCTAAGGTATGTAGATGATTGCCTATTCATTTCCCCTGCAGAGACAGATGCTGAGGAGATTTTGTCAAAGTTAAATGAAGTGACTAATAATATACAATTCACTATGGAGATTGAGTCCCGTGGTCGCCTGCCTTTTCTCGACACGGAGATTATTAGAGAGGATAACAAAGCACATTTTAGAGTTTATAGGAAACCTACCAACAAAGATGACCTTTTACATTTTTACAGTGCACATGACGAACGAACCAAAACAGGAGTGGTGATCGGTTTTTTCCTCAGAGCTCTGAGGATCTGCAGCAAGGAGTTCCTCGAGGAAGAAATCCGCCGCGTCACAAACACCTTCATATCACTGGGATACCCAGAGGGCTTACTGTCCACTTCTCTAAGTAAAGCTCAAAACATCAGGCAACGGAGAGAACCAGTAAACAGACAGGACAAACAATACCTAGTCGTACCGGACTCAGAATTTTCACGCACACTGGGGGATGCTGTACGCCCACTAGGACTAGAAATAGTGAATGACACGGGAAGGAGAATCAGACAACTAGTAACACCAACATCTAAAACAACAAACGACCTCAGCGTCATATATAGGATACCATGTGGCAACTGTGACAAGTCATATTATGGTGAGAGTCACAGGGGCCTACATACCAGAATAAAAGAGCACAAGGCGGACCTAAGGTACCACCGCCTCTCAAACGCGATGGTGGGCCACGTGGATCAGGAAGGACATCTTCCCGACTGGCAACAGGCAGAGGTAGTAAAGAAAGGTCTATCAAAAAGACAAAGGAAGGTGATTGAAGCCCTATATATAACAACCAATGCCAACATCAACCAAAAAGTAGGGATATTAAATGGGAAAAATTCACAGCTCAATACGCAGCCATAAGAACCTGCCCCAGAACAGCGCCCACATAGAACGACAAAATCCATCCGGTGCCCAAACGTCCGCGCTCCCTGGGTTGAGGGCTTGAGGCCGGTCAGTTCGTATTTTCATTTTTATTTTTATTATTATTATTACTATTATTATTATTATTATTATTATTTTTATTTATTATTTATTATATTCATTTCATATTTTTACTATATATTTCTTTGGCATTTATTTATCTATTCATTGTTATATATGTATGTATATTTTTTGATAACATTCTGTCACACAATGATATGCGATGAGATGTCATGTCACTTTAAATAAGCATATATTTTTATTTATATTTATTATTTTTATTTTTATTTATTTATATTTATATTTGTATTTGTATTTTCATTTTATTTCATTCATTTTATCTGGATATTTATCCTTATATTATTATATTATTTAATACTATAAGTTATCATATGACACTTTTTAGGATTCACACATTTCTACACCACTCACTTCACTTACAATGTTACACCCTCGATCAACATTCCACACACACCGGAGCTGTTTTGTAATAACATCACAACAATTTATTGTATTTTTATCACTATTGTATTAAAAACCATTGTACAACCAAACGTAACCCACCTCCAAGGAGGGAACGCGGTCTTACTCAGAATATATATATATATATATATATATATATATATATATGTATATATATATATATATATATATATATATATATATATATATATATATATATATATATGTATGTATAATGCTATTTTGGATATACCTCAAGAACCTAATTTGATATCACATAAAGGTAGCGACCCGCTGTCTTACGAAGACATGACACAAAGTAAACAATGATATTGGACAACAAAAAGACGACCTTGTTTGACAGACACGCGAGGGAAAAAAAATCAAACGACCCAGTCAGATTCCTCGCTTGAGCATGCAAACACACATTTGGTCGGGGACATGCACATGTACAACAAGTGCACGCGTTTGAAGATATACACGCTAAAGGCATCCACAGCAATTCTAAACAAGTACCTACACACAAACGCACACACGGTTATAGACTCTCTCTCTCTCTCTCTCTCTCTCTCTCTCTCTCTCTCTCTCTCTCTCTCTCTCTCTCTCTCTCTCTCTCTCTCTCTCTCTCTCTCTCTCTCTCTCTCTCTCTCTCTCTCTCTCTCTCTCTCTCTCTCATATGTGTGCGTGCGTTTGTATGTGAGTACGTGTGTGTGTGTGTGTGTGTGTGTGTGTGTGTGTGTGTGTGTGTGTGTGTGTGTGTGTGTGTGCGTGCGTGTGTGTGTGAATGTAACAGAGTTCTCTGTATTCCACATGTCTGATGCGGGTTTCTTTTCGGTTGGTGAACTTGAAGCTAAAAAAAAAATGGATCCAGGACACCCGGATGAACTCTTCGTTTACTAAAAGTAAAAGGAATTCTTTTTTTTTCAAATATATTTGTTTAAATGGGCTTATTTCCGCTAAGATATTTCGGAGCAACACCCACACCAATATTACATCAGATCTCTCTTGCTAATAGGGAACATGCTAGTCATTTGTTGTGGCAGTCGTTAAAGGATTTTATTCAGCTAAAGTCACAACTTCTTGTTATTTGGTTAACTAGATTCATCTTAAGTTATCTGTATCTTGTCACTCTTCGCGGTATCTTC
>NC_134790.1:9412328-9414828 GCF_046742065.1 Oratosquilla oratoria
TCGTCTTCTCTCTCTCTCTCTCTCTCTCTCTCTCTCTCTCTCTCTCTCTCTCTCTCTCTCTCTCTCTCTCTCTCTCTCTCTCTCCTCTCTCCCTCTCTCTCTCTCTCTCTCTCTCTCTCTCTCTCTCTCTCTCTCTCTCTCTCTCTCTCTCTCTCTCTCTCTCTCTCTCTCTCTCTCTCTCTCTTATCTGACTCGGGTTCTATGTCATTAAATATCTCATACATTTCCAGTGTGTATTTTTCTTTCTACCCAAAAGATTTTCTTAAATGTCCTGTCCTCTCATTTCATGTATTCTCCCTATATCCCTAAAAATTACTTCCCCCCTTACCCCTTTCCCCCACTTCCCCCACTCCCCCTTCCCCCACTTCCCCCTTCCCCCCCTTTCCCCCCACTCCCCCATCTCGTTTCCAAATTGCATTTTCCCACTCTCTACCCCAAATTACCTCATCCAACTTCCTGGCTCACCGTCCACGGCTCCAAACTGTTCGGAAAATCCATCATGCGATTACACCTTTTTCCAAATAAGTAATCCATAAGCCTTAGTAATTCTTCCTTATGGAACTATTTTCTCTAAAGGTATGGGAAGGTTCGTCGAGATTGAAGCAATAATTTTGCAACAATATGATTGTAGTGACATTTTTTATAAAGAATATAAAATATAGAATTCGAGGAAGCTGCATATATGTCAGCGGCATTTATATAATATTGGAATTCATATATTACAAATATATATATATATATATATATATATATATATGTATATACATATATGAGGGGACGGAGAGGGGGGTCGACAACTTTATGAAGCGGCCTTGCTGTGGATGCGCTGTGTCTTGCAACACTGCTTCTGACCAAGGGCAGTGGACAGGATGCAGGGATGACCCGTCATCCAGGAGGTGCCAAGATAAGAGGGAGGGAGGAGGGTGGAGGGGAGTGGAATATATAGGAAATGGAATGGGTGGGAGTGGCCTCTATATCTTTTTCTTTGTGGCTACCCCCAATGTAGGGGGAAAAAGCCATGGGTATATGTATGTATATATATATATATATATATATATATATATATATATATATATATATATATATATATATATATATATATATATATATATAATACTGATAACCCACTTTCGGAAAAGAATAAGCGAAAGTATAAAGATCTGTATATTTCGATCACATCTGCTGAAGAGGATCACAGTTAGTGATCGAAATATACAGATCTTTATACTTTCGCTTATTCTTCTTCGAAAGTGGGTTATCAGTATTATTTTACAAATGTGATACGACATAACTTTGTTGTGATATATACATATATATACACATATATATATGTATATATATATATACATATATATATATATATGTATGTATATATATACATATATATATATATATATGTATATGTATATAAATATATATATATATATATATATATATATATATATATATATCGCAGAAAACCACTCAGGAAAGAAGACACTATGATCATAGTGTATATATATATATATATATATATATATATATATATATATATATATATATATATATATAAACATATCGCAGAAAACCACTCAGGAAAGAAGACACTATGATCATAGTGTCTTATTTCCTGAGTGTTTTTTTTTTTTCGAAATCTTATATTCACGCGTTTTAGTGAATTGAATTCCATATATTATATTATGTTGTATTATATATACATATATATATATATATATATATATGTATATATATATATATATATATATGTACCTATATTTAAATATATGTGTATACATATATATATATATATATATATATATATATATATGTATGTATGTATGTATGCATACATACATACAAACATCCATATATACATATAGCCTACATGGATTAATACATGTTTTTTCAAGATGCACCAACGCTATATAAATGCTAAAATGGACGAAAACGAAAGTCTTCCAAAGCACTACTCTGCAAGAAACAGGGCAATAACATCCCAATTCGAAGTTAAGTTCCATTGCAGGCAAAATGCCTTGATGCTCCAGGGCCTCTTCGTGGAAGATAAGGAAGAGGGAGCGTATTGTCTGCCTCTCGCAGAGTCTCTGCACAAAAGCCGAGTGGACATCATCGACAAAGAAGGATTCTTAGTGTTGGGAAAAGAAAACCAAAGGCTTCTCAGTGTTGGAAAAAGAAAACCAGAGGACATGGAAAGAAGCCGAAGCCTGGAATATATTTAGAAATATTTATTTTATACATGTATCACTTTAGATAGTAATATGGAAGTAGAGATAATACAGGTACACAACTTCAGTGACTTCAAGGTCAGCTGGATTAATAGAAGCAGGGAGATGGGATATTATGAGATAGTTCTTGTCCTGTATATTGCAATTAAGTAATTGAATATACATATATACATGCACACATACACAAATAAATACATACACACATATATGCATGCATACATGCATGCATACATATATACATACATACTCGTACATACATACATACATACATACATACA
>NC_134790.1:9419828-9472328 GCF_046742065.1 Oratosquilla oratoria
CGTATCCATCACCCCCTGTCATCCCCATCTATAAAGTTGTCCAAGATGGACAGCTAACTGCCCATTTTCAAAATTCACCAACTCCTTTACCTTCAGCAGGACGTGCAGTCCTGAGGGGCTGATACTCGGTCCCTTTATTCTGCTCACGATATCTCTGTAAGTTCTGAATGTTTTCAGCGAGAAAATAATCGTTGATACGACAGAAAAAAGACTCCACATTACTTGAAAGAAATGAGTGAAACAAATCTCTCTAACGGAAGTTTACAGCAACGAATAGTCAACAGACTAGTTTGAATTAGAACACTCATATCTCTAGCAATAACGAAAATATAAGTTTGATTATAAAGATTAGGAATAGAATACTTAATGTACCATGAGGGAAGGCCTGTGTGACGTTGAAGGTGGTGTCAAGTAAAGAGGTGTAGAATCTGAGTATCAGGGTTGGAATATACAAAGTTTGCTCCACGCCAAGCAGATATGACTAAAGGGATTTACATAATTTTTTTCTGCGGTAATCTTTCTATAAGATTTTAATTCAGCTTGACAAGGACGCCTGGAGACATTCACTGAACAATATGGAATAGCATCATCAACATGAAAGTGTAATAGCTAAAATATGTGGGTAAGTTATCTATGAACAAGAGAAAAAGAATAGTATATAGAAAGGAATTACATTTTCAACATTGCTGATCGAAAGACTTGGTGATAATCTATTACTATACCGTGAAACGGAGGCACTGAAAAGAACATAAGAACATAAGAATGAAAGAGACTGCAAGAGACCTTAAGGCCTACTATAGGCAGCTCCATATCCATCACCACCTGTCATCCCCATCCATAAAGTTGTCTAATCGGTTCTTAAAACGGCTGATAGTTTCAGCGCTTACTACATGGTTACTAAGTTTATTCCATTCGTCGACCACCCTGTTAGTCAACCAATTCTTGCCTATTTCCTTCTTAAATCTAAATTTGTCCAGTTTATAACCATTACTGCGAGTCCTGCCCTGTTGTTTTGATATGATGACCTTGTTTGCATCACCCTTGTTAAAGCCTTGGGTGGATGTCGCCTCGTGAGCTGCCTTGTCGGCTTGGTTATTACCTGGAATGCCAACATGAGATAGCACCCACCAGAGAGAGACAGATTTAAATTGGGTGGGAATGTGAATGGTCCATGAATTAATTTTGTGAACTAATGGGTGGTTAGATTTGATAGTAGAGGCTGTTTCCGGAGCACTTCATGCATCTGATATAGATGCAAGGGAGAATTGAGGATAAATAAATATCGCTGATAAAGTGTTTGGCTTGTTGGAGGACAGACTTCATAATTTTGAGGGGAAATAAGGAATTAATGATTCTCAGTAGCTTGAAGGCTTCGGTACTGATTACAAACTAGCCCCGGTTTTGAAAAGCACATGAACAAATGTTAAACCACTTTTTTCAATTTCCGACGTTAATTAGGGTTAAAAAAGTTGTTAAAGTTGTGCAAAATTTGTGCTTCCATCCCCGAAATGATCACTCCCATGATATATTTTGCAATTACCGAGGGAGATCTAGTAAAAAGAATAGGGATCGTTTGATGAAAAATCAGAGTACCACCACTCAGATTATCATTTAACAACACTTGAATCGCCTATTCAAGAGAGGATCTTGGAAAAAAAAAATTGCTGTCCCAGAAGTAAGATTATGATCGTAGATATACAAGCGTGAGAAAGTAACAGAATATTAAGGATGCTATATAAGAAAGATCTCTCTAACAATGGTCCTGTCTCCAAGACAGTACGAAGTATAGGTAGGAATCTGAAGTAACTATTCTTGGTCGTTCAAGAGAGAAAAAAATGTATGTTAGTGAACAGCCTCAATCACTTAGAAAAAGGAGGCAAGCGAAAGCTAGTAGTGAAGATAGAAATCTAATATAGCGATGTTAGAGAATAGAAAAAGGATAGAATATGTTCCACCAAGGAAGTTGGGGAATCTGGATAGTTGCTGAAGTTAGGAGACAGATACACGGCACAGCATACAAGGGAAGAAGCGAAAATTGGTATAATCCTGATGAATAAAAGTATGAGAGATTCAAGTTCGTGAACAAGACACACCAAGGCCGTTGTATGAAAATGAGGCTAGACGAAATAGGAAGAAAACTACATCTTGCTATCTGTGTGCCCAGACACCTGTGTTTCGGTGATGAGGAGAAAAAAATATTGTCGGGATAATAGAAGAGGTAATGTTTCACAGAGAGGAAATTCGAGCGTAGGCTGTAAGTATTACAGAAATGAATAGGGCAAATGTGGAAGGAATCATCGAGATATTTCCCGGGGTCAACAATAGGGGAACAAATGAAGCTAAAGATGATATAATTCTCAACCCTAATAAGGGGCCCCAAAGCTGTCGTATTGGACTCCGAAATAATAATGAATTGTAAAGGAGAGATAAGGAGAGATAGATGGACAGATAAAGAGGAAGAGGAGGAGGAGGAGAGAGAGAGAGAGAGAGAGAGAGAAAGAGTGATAGATAGTGAGACAGACAGACGGACAAACAAACAATACAAAAAGAGAGACAAAGAGAGAGAGAGAGAGAGAGAGAAAGAGTGATAGAGAATGAGACAGACAGACGGACAGACACAATACAAAAAGAGAGACAAAGAGAGAGGGGGGAAAGAGAGGGAGGCAGAGAGTCATAAATAGTATGTTCCTCATTGTAATGGCGTGAAGCCATGTTTACGAGAGTATGCTGAATTGCTTTTTGGGTCATTAGCAACACGACAAGACAAGAAGAAGGAGAGTTAATAACGAAGCACAGCACACAGGGGCAGGAGGCACGCCTTCCCACTGCCTACATCTTTCATATGTATATATGTAAATATGTTAATAAGAACACGGGTACGTGTGTTCACTTATGCAAAGTAGACCACTTGGAAAAAGAAACTAACGAAGCAGAGCGCTTTCGTATATTACATCCTCAAATTCCCCAACTGAAGATGTAATATACGAAAGCGCTCTGCTTCGTTAGTTTCTTTTTCCAAGTGCTCTACTTTGCATATGTAAATATGTATGTATGTATATATGTATGTATGTGTGTATGTATGTATGTATGTATGCATGCATGCATGTATGCATGTATGTATGTATGTATGTATATATGTATGTATGTATATATGTACGTATGCATGTATGTATGTATTGTGTATGTGAGCGTGAGCGTTAATCTGTCCCTGTTTATATGTGTGTGTGAGAGAGAAAGAGAGAGAAACATTGACACGCAGATACACAAACAGTTGATCGTGTATTTGTGTGTGTCTGTGTATGCATGCGCATATTGCTTTCATTTTTGCAGTTGTACAATACATTTGTTCATACACGAGTGTACACTACACACATGTACATCCATATTCACGAGCACAAATCCAAGATCGTGTACAATACTCTCCAAATACTGAAGCGAGAACATCTGCAAGAGGAACAAAAATACAAAAGAAAATGAGTCATACTGAGGAGCAAGAGAGTGAGGTGGTGGTGGGGGGAGGGGGAGGGGGATGAAGGAAGAATAAAGAAAACGGAGGCGGAAGAGGGAAGAAGAGAAGGATAAAGATAAAAGGTTCAATTAGATTACGAGTTTGAGGATCGAAGGGGAGAGAAATTCTGAAGAGAGAGAGAGAGCCCAAAAGGCACACGACGAAATTAGAAGGGTTTAGATGATGTAGCGTCGATAATGGGGGAAGAGACGGAGGGGGGGGGGGAGGAAAGCGGGTGACAAAGGAAAAGAGAGAAGGGTGGAAAATTGGCCGATTGGGCTTCATCCGGGAGGAGGCGGGTAATGAAAGGGACGAGAAGAGTAAAGGATTCGAAGAAAAAAAGGGGGATGGAGAGAATGTTAAATGGGCAATTATTCCAGCGAAAGCAATTCATTGCGTTGCTGACACAAAGCTGGAAGAAGCGAGCGGGTGCACCGGGTTTCAGGACCTCTTGTGTCCAGAGCATTACTGGATATTCGTGACGCCGCCCAGGAAGCGACACTCACGACCATCCCGGCTGTGGGAACCCGCGGCCGGCGAATTCGGGAGCAAGGAAGAAAAATAGGTTTGGACTTGTAAAGCGAGACAATGTTAGTCAAGCATTTGAAGTAAGTAGAACGAGTTCTTTTTATTATTACTATCTAGATATTAGCTGTTTAAGAGTATGATTGTGGTCAGCAACAGACGGGGCCTCTACACATAAGGACAATATCTCGACAAGGAGGTTGAGTCATTGAGGCGAATTCGGGAGCAAGGAAAAAAAATAGGTTTGGACTTGTAAAGCAAGACAATGTGAGTCAAGCATTTGAGGCAAGAATAACCAGTTTTGTTTTGATTTTAATATCTAAATATTAGCTGCTTAAGCGTATGATTGTGGTCAGCACCAGACAGCGCCTCTACACAAAGGGACAATATCTCAACAAGGAGGCTGAGTCATAGAGTTGAGAGGTTTAAGGACGAGATATTATAAAGGATGTAATAGAAGTTATGTGATATATATATATATATATATATATATATATATATATATATATATATATATATATAATCAAATGTGATGGCTAGTTCACCTTCTTGTGCCTCCTTTAAGATATTTTCTTTGCGTTTTAAGATGGCCTTATCTTCTTTTTTAATATTTCAATCCTGTATAGGAGGTCATCTGTGCTGTCATATCGCGATTTTGAATCTCAATGTCTTTTCTTTAGTAGCATAAAATTGAGGTGTTGTCGTCTCAGTGTGTGAAAATGGATCATAAGAACATAAGAATGAAGGAGACTACAAGAGACCATAAGGCCTACACTGGGCAGCTCCGTATCCATCACCTGTCATCCCCATTCATAAAGTTGTCTAATTGTTTCTTGAAACAACTGATAGTTTCAGCGCTTACTACATAGTTACTAAGTTTATTCCATTCATCGACAACTCTATTAGTAAACCAATTCTTGATCCGACCACCCGCTTTCCCGGGATAGTTTTTTTGTGGGAGACGAAGAGAAGTCTGTAGGAAAACTAATGGAGAGTTGTGTATAAAAGGGGTCTATTACCAGTGAGCATGTTTAAAGGACACTTTACTGATTCATATATCGTGGAACAGGAGCTAGGTAAAGGAGGATTGGAAAGATCATCTGTTTTAATCAACGAAAGCTGGGAAAATGGTTCGAGACAACGAGAGCTGGGAAGAGGGTTGGAGACAATGAAAGCTGGGAAAAAGGTTGGAGACAATGAAAGCTAGGAAAAGGATTGGAGACAACGAAAGCTGGGAAAAGGGTTGGAGACAACGAAAGCTGGGAAAAGGGTTGGAGACAACGAAAGCTGGGAAAAGGGTTGGAGACAACGAAAGCTGGGAAAAGGGTTGGAGACAACGAAAGCTGGGAAAAGGGTTGGAGACAACGAAAGCTGGGAAAAGGGTTGGAGACAACGAAAGCTGGGAAAAGGATTGAAGACAACGAAAGCTGGGAAAAGGGTTGGAGACAACGAAAGCTGGGAAAAGGGTTGGAGACAACGAAAGCTGGGAAAAGGGTTGGAGACAACGAAAGCTGGGAAAAGGGTTGGAGACAACGAAAGCTGGGAAAAGGGTTGGAGACAACGAAAGCTGGGAAAAGGGTGGGAGACAACGAAAACTGGAAAAAGGGTTGAAGACAACGAAAGCTGGGAAAAGGATTGGAGATAGAGTCGTAGAGAAAGGCAGAAAGAAGGGAAATATGTGTGAGGAAAACTGAAATTAAAAGACGCAGTCCGACATAAAGTGAGAAATGCAGTGAATTTCAGGAAAGGAAAAGGCATGTGTGTGTGTTTCCGTTTCTGTACATATTCATGTGAAGTGTGTGTACATTCCTCACAAGAATTGAGCTGATTTCATTTCTCGCCAGTGAATGTAATTATTGTGACAATAAACAACCTCTCCGAGTGAGCGACATTAAAGGCTTGGTTTCACTGTTTGATAAGCTCGTTTTCATCGCCGATTAGCTAGTTCCAGAAGTTTAATTTCTCTCCATATTCGGTAAAGCTTGCAAATCGGAGGTGCCTGGCTGTTCAAATTCATATGCATAACCTTGATAGATAAAGTTTCCCGGATGGAGAGACGACGTCCGTCCTGGCATGTTGCGATGGTGTTTTTATTTTTAACAAATGTTTCTCTTGTCAAGATTGTCTGGTGCTCTTGTTGTAAATGTTTGTTTTCATGCCAACACAGGTTGCGGGGAAGCCTTTACAGTTCACTATAGTATAAGTAATTTCATAGACATGTTCAATTGTCTCTCTTTGTGTTAGAACTTTCCCACATTATAGCATATGACTGGTTTTCTTGTTCTTATGATACATTCCAATGTTTAGTCATTTTTCAGGCCTGACATTTATATTTGAAATTAGTTTAATATTCTCTGTCTTTCCTTGGATGCCGATGAGAAATATGCTCTGTAATACATAGTTTATTTTGTTTTAATTGTTGCCTTCTTCCGTATGGTAGCAACTGTTGATGATTTTCTTGGTATGCTTGTCTATTTATGGTTTTTTTGAACAAATATATATATATATATATATATATATATATATATATGTGTGTGTGTGTGTGTGTGTGTGTGTGTGTGTGTGTGTGTGTGTGTGTATGTATATATGTATGTGTGTATGTATATATGAATATTTGGTTTTACATCACGAACCCCCCATTCTTAAGGTGTGTGTATACATTGTAGATTGAAATCTAGATTGACCTGGCCTTGTCAAGTGTGAGTAGTAAAGGTTGTGTTTACACTATAATTTACTCTTCCTAGAGCTTCGATAGAGTAATGGTAGATTAAATGTGGTGATATTGGCCCACTGTTAATGTACACAAGAGTTTGTTTGACGAGGAATTAGAAAACAGTCAGACTTGAGATTTGTGTGTAGTGAGATGTCGCGGTCCAGACATCTAGCTGCTGCAGGTGCGACATTAGTCATAATGAAGGATTTAAAAGAGAGAGAAAGAGAGGGAGAAAGAAAGAAAAGTGAGTGGGTAAGAAAATGGATAGCCAGATGAATAAGCACATGCCAAATTGGTGAGAGAAATGATTATGATTAATGACGACGCAATACCCTATGATAACTTTCTTTGTATATATGCCGGAGATTATGAATATTTGCTGGAGAAAAATTACTCCTAAAATCAAAAAACAAGATGCTCATGCCGCTCTCCCTCTTTTTTACTTTCCTCAATTTCACTCTTCATTTGCCAACGCAGATTGTGCCACTTTTGTGTGATTTCCTATGTCAGGAATATTTAATGTCTTGCTGTTTATTTTAGAGTACTTTCATTTTCTTATTGTGGTACTACATCAACGATACATTCCACAGTTCTGGAAACCTTTCATATTTCTGTATTAATAGCATTGGTTGGTCACTATCCCTTTTCCATTTTTGCTCACGTTGTACAGCAGTTCTCTACCTAGAGCGACAAAATATTTTACAGCAACTCTACCGAGATCAGAGACTAAGTCTAGCTGTACCACTCTCATTGATGTAAATATAGCCTAAAAGTCTATAGTGTACACGTATCTTTAGAGAGGGCTGGGATCGCGCCAACCTACGTAGGGTTTTCTGAAGCAGGAAAATAATGTACAGGATGGTCCGAATGTCTTGTTGTGGTGTACATGTACTCCACAAGCATGCTTGTACGTAAAGTGCAAAGTTCATGCATCGTACAGTTGTACGGTAGTTGATCTGACGCAATGGTCGGTAAGGCCGGAAAGGGTCACCGCAATTAGGTCCCGTCTGGTCATGGCGTCGGGTCAGTCCCTTGTATATATACTGCCTGCCCTGAGCGGGCAGGCCAGTCAGTTAGTTCTTTCCTGTACTTAACTTGTAACGCGTAACTAAGCCTTCGCGGTCGTATCTGCACTGGGACAAAGTATAAAACGAAACCGCGCATCACTCTCCCTATTTCACTTTGCTCAAGTAACACATCCGTATGTTACAATGTTATCCCTGCCAATAGAGGTACAAGTATTAGAGTAATACAAAATACATGTCCTGGATTCAGTTTACTTATTGTAAGAACAATAGAACAAAATAAGAAAACTGGAACAAAATGTTCCCATCGCAGTATTGTCATCTTCGGAGGAGCTGATTGGCCGAATCTTTCAGTGACGTCATGTCGCACAGCATCCGTTATGCTCTTCTTGCCTGAATGCACACGATCATGTGCCCATACACTTACGAGCAGCCTCAACCCATGACATGTATTTTGTATTACTGTAATAATTGTACCTCTATTGGTAGGGGTAACAAGACATTCGGACAACCCTGTAGTATGATGGCTAAACTACGAACTCGCTTTCTGGGACCTCGCTCCCGAGGGGCAACGCTCTTAACAGCGCGACCGACAAGACGCATATATACATGAGGCAAAATTTGGATCGGCTGAATTTCGTGTGAATGTAATTCAATGAATCATCAATCTTTTTTTCTATTTATTAATGGTAAAACGACTTCAGACACGCTTAAAGGAAGAGACCTTCTGCTGAATATCATGTGAATATGATTTAATAAATCATCAATCTTTTTTTTCTGTTTATTAATGGTAAAACGACTTCAGACACGCTTAAAAGAAGAGACCTTCTAGATTCAGGTAAAGTTTTTGTTTCTCTCTTTTTTAACCATTATGACTTAGATATTTGCATGAGCATAAGTTAGTTCAATACTTGTTTGCAGAAGAGGGAGCCCGTGTATGTATATGCTACTCATAAACACCCACTCTTTCATACACACTAATACACAAAGCCCACATACACACGCGCACACACGTATACACACACACGCGCGCGCACACACACACACACACACACACACTCAAACATACACTCATGCACATGCACATATACACACATTAATACACACACACATTAATACACACACATATGCACATACATACGTACACACAAACTTCCACATATACACACACACATGCACACAAACACACACACATGCACATACACACACACACACACACACACACATACACACAAACTTACACATCCACACACACATATACACACAAAAATACACATGCACACAAACACTCACACATACATACATGCATACACATATACGTACGTACAACTACACACGCACAAATACTGACTCTTTTGTGTAGTGGTACTTGTTTGTCCTTCTAACTCCGTGTTCTCGAGTTCAGTTCCCGCCCAGTACCAAAAAGAAATACAAAACTGCAAATCGGCAACTGATCCTTTGAGCAAAGAATCGAGGTGCATGTTTGTAAGGCCACAGCATAACCCACAGACTGGGCAATACATAAACTCTTAGCTCCCATTCGGAAAGGCAATAGCTGTCAATCACATGGCCAGACGTGATCCAAAACTATATTGATTCACACATCCATACACGCGCCCATGCACATACACACCCATACAAACATACATACTCTGTACATATATACACACATACACACAACCTCGTGGCGCGGTGGTTAGAGTTCTCGCCTGCCACTACGGGCTGTCCGGGATCGAATCCCGCCCAGGGCTGAAATAGTTTCAGTATCGCTGCGCTGCAGGTTGCTACTCCAGCTCTCGTGGGTGGGGAGTTGGGGTGTGTGTGCGTATAAGGTCACAGTATTACCTATAGATCGGTCATACGAGCTCCGAGCTCTCATCCGAGAGGTTAATAACTGTCGATCACGAGCCCAGCACGTGATCCAAGACCATGGTGGTGAATCACATGCACGCAGGCATACAAACGCACACGCACGCACACAAACGCACACGCACGCACACGACCGCACGCTATCTCTGTCCCTTCTGTGCATTAACTCACTCACGCACTCTGCATATATTTCCTTAATCCGGGAACGAAAATCCAAATGAAACAAAGATAAGCAATAAAGTCAAGATAGCATTCAAGTTTTAACGAAATGAAAACGTTGTGAAGGGCGAGAGGGAAGAGAAGGGGTGGGGAAAATAATCACAGTGACGAACGGCCGTCGCTCAGGGACGAAGGAGGTGGGACGAGGGAGACAACAACAACAACAACATCAGTGAGAAGGAAGTGAAGGGAACAGGGAGTGTGCTCAGCGGGAGGACGGCAGGTGAAGGAAGGAAAGGGGGGGGGAATGAAGGAAAGAGAGGAGAAGAGGGAATGAAAGATGGGAAAAGAGTGACTGGAGGGAATGAAAAAGAGAGGAGAGTAGAGGCTGAGGGGCAGAATAAAGAGAAGGTAATGTAAGAGAGGCAGGCAAAAAACGTAGAAGAGAGAGAGAGATATGGTATGGCAGACAGAATGGCGGATTTGGAGGAAAGAGAGAAGAGGATAAGTCGTAGATGAAAAAGAGAAAATGTGAGGTGGAAAGAGGACGAAAGAGAGGTGAGAGTGAGTGAGAGAGGTTGAGGAGGGAAAGAGAAAACGGGAGGAGAGAGATGAAGAGGAAGGGAAGGGGATGGAAGATGGGAAAAGTTTGAGAAGATAGCCTCGACAGACTGATAGTGTGTAATGCATGATAAGAGGAGATCCGAATACGAGCAAACCTCTTGATCCATAACGTTGCCAGACGATGTGCACAAAGTAGATAATTGAATAAATGTACAGTTCAGTTAATGAACAGATTGGAGTTCATTGCCATACAAAAGAAAACCAAAAGTACATTCTTCTTCTTCTTTTTTCTACCCGGAGCGACACTCCGCATGGATTTTTTTATTATTATTATTATTATTATTATGTTTATTTGTTTGTCCATTTGCTTGTTTTTTTTTTTTTAACCTCTTTTGCTGATCTTTGAAATATTTAGATCAAAAGTGACAAATGGTTAAATTGTAGAGAACTTGAGGTTTGGTGACGAAGTAAAACTAAAACAAATATTGGAGGAAGGACAGAAAAGACAAAAAAGAAAATAAAGGAAGCAAGAGAAATGAAAAGAATAAAAACAAAAAAGTGAGAAAAACAAGAAGAAAAATTAGACGAAGAAAAAAGAAAAATGGAAAAGAGAAAAAACGGGGAATGAAAAAGAAAAGAAACAAGAAAATATGTAACACGAAGAAGTCAAAAGAAGAGAAGGACGAAGGAAAGGTGAAAGAAGAGGGAGAAGGAAAAAGAAATACTGGAGAAAATTGGCAAAGGAGAAGACATCAAAACAGAGGAGGAATAAAAAGTAGACGAAGAAAAATGAAAAGTAACATGAAATAGAACGAAAGAGAAGAAACATGTGAAGAAGATGTGTATGTTAAAGACAGATTAAACATTTTTGGAAGCTCTGCCAAGGGATTCGAACCCTGACCTGTGCGTAAATAATCACGAAGTTAACACGTGGCTCAGTCGCTAGCGCCTTGACTTCGTGATTATTTACGCACAGGTCAGGGTTCGAATCCCTTGGCAGAGCTTCTAAAAATGTTCAATGTGAAGAAGAGAAGAGGAAGACAGCAAAGGAAAGTAAAATAGAGAAAAAAATAAAAGATAAAAAAGATGAAAGGGAAGAGAAGAGGAAAAAAATAGAAACTGAAAACCAAGAAGAAAAAGATGAAGAAGAGTGGGATTAAAAACATGAAGAAGAAGACGAAGAAGAAGAAGAAGAAGAAAAAGAAAAAAAGAAGAAGGAGAAGGAGGAGGAGGAGGAGGGGGAGGAAAAGGAGGTGGAGAATAGAATAATAAGGAGAAAAAGAAGAAAATGAAAATAAAGAAGAAGAAGAAGAAGAAAAAGAAAGAGAAGAAGAAAAAGAAGAAGAAGAAGAAGAACGATAAGAAGAAGAAGAAACAATGAAAAAGTAGGAGAAAGAGACGAAGAAGGAGCAGAAGTTGAAAAGAAAGAACGGAGTAAGAAAAGAGGAGGATGCTATGGAAGGTAAATCACCGTCTTTGTTTGTATTATTTTCTTTTCGAAAAAAGTGCAGCCTCTGAGACCCTCTTTGGATCCCTTTGATACGACACAGATCTCGTGCTAAGATGCCACGCGAAAGCCACTCACGAGGCTCAGAGCTCACTCAGCTATCCACAGAGTTCCCCTCTTCATCTCTTCAATCTGTGAGGAAGCAAACCTCAGTCTCTTCAAGAAAAAACACGTCCTTTTTATTTCTTGGCCAACTGCCGTCTCACTGGAGCTAGCGCAGAGCCTCTTTACCCAATACGCGCCATTCTAAAGCAACCGTGATTGGGCAGGCGAGAAACGGGGCGTGGCTTGTTTCGTCTGAGGCCGTTACATGGACTAGAATGCTCTTTGGAGTAATTTTTCAAGCTAATAACTCTGGTTATTTTCGGTTCAGGGGACAGTGACAGAGCAAGTGTGGTCTCAGCCTATGAATTTTTTTTTTTTTTTTTTTTTTTTTTTTCTCTGTTCCATCAGCCTAATGAAGCCATCCAATACTATCAACAGAACTCTGTTGAAAGAGGCATCACTAGACTGGACAACCTAAAGAAATCAGAACGAAGACTGGTAATTTTAATCAGCTGAGGGTAACCCCCAGACTTATAAGGTTAAGGATCATAATCGAGATTGCCTTTCTTTGAGAATACAAAAGCCTCCGGTTTGATGGACAACGGTAGAGTATGACTGTCATTCGCCCTAGCTGTCCGTACACCTAAAGAAAGATATTGACTTAAGCAGCAATTTAGGGTTTCGTCAATGTAAGCTTCTTACCTTACTGGGGTGGAAGAGTTTCCGATAGCTTTCAAAAAAAGAAATCAAAACAGATTGAAGAGTTTTAGAATTTGAATTTTCCATCGCCATCTCTGGCGTGTGTTGTAGCAACGAGGAAGTTACAGCAGAACCTGGGTGGCAAACTCCACATTTTCGCAGAACCTGCTAGATGAATCCGTCAAACCATCTATTACCTTAGCAATCACTCACAGTTGAATGGAATAATCCAGCGACAGCAATATCAGATGGATAAATGTCACCAGATACGTGAGGAAGAAAAACAAAAAAGAGAGAATGTTAATGCAAAAAATAGGTGAACGTTTTTTTTAACCATTTCACTGCTGTATGCTATTAGCAAGGATAGAATATATAAGATGTCTCTGGATCAAAGGTTTGTTCCAGACATTCATAACCCTTCATCTTAAAAAAGAAAATGTATGTCTGCAGCCATGATAAGACTGCACATAACGTCACCAAGGCAAAAAGGCTAAGAATGTTACTGATTAAAACAGTAATGGGTATAAGCTGGACAAATTTAGATTTAAGAAGGAAATAGGCAAGAATTGGTTTACTAATAGGGTGTTCGATGAATGGAATAAACTTAGTAACCATGTAGTAAGCGCTGAAACTATCAGTTGTTTAAAAAAACGATTAGACAACTTTATGGATGGGGATGACAGATGGTGATGGATCCGGAGCTGCCTAGTGTAGGCCTTATGGTCTCTTGCAGTCTCCTTTATTCTTATGTTCTTTTGTAAGCCTAAGATGTCTGCAAAGGAGATAGACCCACAATCAACAAAGGAAAAGCACAATGCAGAGCTCTTCCTGGGTCTCAGGAATGCCTCAGCGCTTAGAAGATACTTTGCATATCTCACACGTTAAGCGTAAAGCATATCTCGGTTAGGGAGGACAAGGATTAAGAGAACAGAGAGTAGAAAGGAAAATATGCGTTGATTCAAACGTTAATACGTAACTGCAACAGGAAGGAGAGGAGAGGCAAGATGAGATGAGGGATTTGGGTGAAAAATAGGTAAAGAATGGAGGAGGGGGAAACAATATGAAAGATAAATGAAAAACAGGCTTGCAGGAAAAAAAGTTCATGAAGATGGTGAATATGGAATAGAGGGGGGACCATCGTGATGAGACTTGGGATTTCAAGAGAAAAAAGAAACATGAAGAGATTAAACTAGATGACTGTGTACAGTCGACTGTAAAATATGCTAAAATTACAATGTGTTTTCTACTATGCAAATACAGCTTCTGAAAATGAGTATTTTGATATATTTTTCTATGTGGATAGGAGGTAAAGGGAACACGGGCTGAGTGAAATACTTTTATTGCTGACTAGTTTCACCTGAGTGAAGAAGCCACTCAGGCGAAACTAGTCAGGAATAAAAGTATTTCCCTCACCCTGTGTTCCCTTTACCTCCTGTCCACATTCGTCACAATGTATACACAATAGTTTTCTATATAAATTAATACACTTAGGCAAATACGGTGGGGGAAAATAGACCGGATATAAGGGAGGAAAATATATATTTTACTGTGGAAACCAAGAGATTTTGGCGGTCGAGTGCACGTGAGGAAGAACAAGAATGTTTGCGAAGGAGGACACGAACCGGAAGACAGGTAACGAAAAGGAAAACCGCGACAATTATGCCAAGCACCTGGCGTGTGCCTTTTAGTAGCAATTCTGAACAAAACAAACAAAATGCAAAAAAGCATATACGATAATTCAACTGTAAAGAAAGGGGGAGATCGAAGAAATATCCATTAGACGGAGGAAGAATAAAACAGATACGTATAAAAAAGAGAATGAAAGGAGAAGGGGTAAAGAAATCCAAATTGTGTTAGAAAGAGAACAGGACAAAATAATTAAGCAAATGAAAATGCCTTTAATGTTAAGGTAGTTTCAAAAAACTTAATAAGAGTTTGATATCGTACGATCTAAGATGGAAAGAAGAAACACTGCAATTACTAATACATTTTTGATCCTCTAATGAGATACGCGATGAAAATGTCGACATGAAACCACCTGTTTCTTATTACAACAGTGTTGAAATTATGTTACTATCATTTTATATAATGATTTGTGTAATTGTACTAGAATTTAAGAGAAGTAATGTGTAGATAAACATTTTCGTTTGGAAAGGAATCATGAAAGAATTATCAAGGCGAACAATACAACGACGGCACATAAACTAAAATTCCTTTAATAGTTTGATATTTCAATAACATCAACATAAACCTTAAAGGCAAACCCAAAGACTATTCTTTATAGGAGGATGAATGAATGCAAAGGGGAAGGAAGTATTAGACGAAATAAAAGAGAAATCTAATGAAGATGAAAGAAACTCAGGAAGCTGTAATTGATTACAAATTCTTTATTTGTACAAAGGGGGGGACGCGCCACGACCCAACGAGAGAGAGAAAACGGGAAGAACGTTATTGTACAAAGGGGGGACGCGCCACGACTCAACAAGAGAGAAAACGGGAAGAACGTGAAGGTGGGATGGAATTGTTGGAGGGAATCGAAAAAAAGAAAAGAGATAATGAATTAGAGACGGAAATGCTTTTGTGAATCTTCTGCGATTCATGAGGGTCTTGACTTAATGCAAAGCAATACGTTTTGAACAAATGAACAAAAGTAGGCAATACGTTTTGAACAAATGAACAAAGGTAGACACAAGGATTTCAGGCGCCTGTTCATCGCGGACGTCAATCAAGGACCTAAAAATTCAAAGACAAATGGAGATTTTTTTTTTTTTTTTATGGAGTGGAACAGATGAGCCTAGAGTCATCAGCACCCAGTTCTTCAGATTCACGATTTATTTATTTATTTATTTATTTATCTATTTTTATCTATCTATTCATTTATTGCAGCAGTCAGACAATAAAGCTACAATTAACTTCCATAATAATCAAGTTTACTTAATCCAACTTTTAATTTGCTAAGTAACAAGTACAGAAGTATGTTTGTGCATTTAGATAGAATTTATTTACACCAATAGAAATCGAGATTATCGACAATAGTAACGAAGAGGAGTTTATATACCATATTTCCGTAATCTTATCCCAAGGAAGGAAGATTAGTTTAGAAATTGTCAATATTTAGTTCACAAACAAATGGAAATATCCGAATAGAATTGCCTTCCATTAGCCAAAACGTGATATTGAAATAATTCAATTGCACTGCATGAGATGGGGTTTTTAAAAAGAAGATATGGATGAGGAAAATTAAAGGAGAGGAAGACGATAGAAGGAGGAAAAGAATGAAGGAAGCGAAGCGTAAGTGAATAAAACAAATAGTATACAGCTACTTGTTATGCATGAAAATAAATGCAAATTGGAGAAGCAAATTTAAGTAAAGAAACAAAAAAAAAGAAGAGAGTACTCTCGGAACACTAGAATGGAAAACAGGAGCACGTTGTAATGTATGAAAAGGCTCCACTAAATCTACAATAATTTGTCCTCAAATTGAGTTTTCTCTGTCAAAACATACACATATGCATATGCACACACACATGGATATACATTCACTTTCACATACGCATATGTATGTGCGTAAGTATGTATAAGTACAGTCGCAAGCGAAAGTTTTGATTCATTCTACAGTTCTCGCACCGTTAATATGATTCTTTTTGTCGAGTGCGTCGTATATTTTCAAGTGTAGTATTTAGCATACAGTTGGGTAGTTTTCTTGAATAGATTAAGCAAAAAAGTTTGCAAACAAAGATTCTGAAATTTGTATCATGAAAAACTCTAGGTGACTCATAAATTTTGTTCGTGACTGTACATGAGTATGTACATGTACATATATATATATATTTATATATATATATATATGTATGTATATATATATATATATATATATTTATATATATATATATATTTATTTATATATATATATATATATATATATATATACATGTGTGTGTGTGAGTGTGTGTGTGTATGTGTGTGTGTGTGTGTGTGTGAGAGTGTGTGTGTGTGTGTGTGTGTGTATGTGTATGTGTGTGTGTGTGTACGTATACAGTACATTTGTAGATATGCATGTGCGTTTGGGGGCGTCTTTCAGACTCGGCAAATTTCAACACTTACGTCCTCTCCAGTATAAATGCCCGTCGCCGTTATTAACTAACCAGTATATTGACAATTAGGCGAGGAAATATTATTCAAAGTAGACTTACTTGTTTATCTGTTTCACTACTTACACTCTCTGGAAAGACGCAGAGTGCGGGGTGATCTAATAGAAGTGTTCAAGGGTGATGCAAACAAGGTCATCATATCGAAACAACAGGGTAGGACTCGCAGTAATGGGTATAAACTGGACAAGTTTAGATTTAAGAAGGAAATAGGCAAGAATTGGTTTACTAATAGGGTGGTCGATGAATGGAATAAACTTAGTAACCATGTAGTAAGCGCTGAAACTATCAGTTGTTTTAAAAAACGATTAGACAACTTTATGGATGGGGATGACAGGTGGTGATGGATACGGAACTGCCTAGTGTAGGCCTTATGGTCTCTTGCAGTCTCCTTTATTCTTATGTTCTTATGTTCCCCATTGCTTCGCCATAACTTTTTAAAAATCTATAGATTATGCAATAAAATGAGATGGTTCAGAGTAGAATATTATCAGTGAGAGAGTAGAGAGTATAAGATATTTATTTCTCTGTACATAGATACACCAACATTTTAGATTTCATTCTCCGTTCCTGTGTAAAACCGACTGATAGCAGTCGGGTCTCAGTGCATAAAACTAATCACACTGAAAGGGTCAGACCCGTGTTTCCCTTTGTAAGTGTGAGATGAAGAAACTACGAAACTACACACGAATATGACGAATAAAGAAGAATGTTGAAGGGGACAGCGAGAAATATTAATACGCGAGGAAATAAGTGAATTTCGTGGAGAGGACGAGCGTCCGTGAGGCACAATACCTAATGAATTCTCTGAAATATTGGAAACGAATGCTTTTAGAAACATGGAAGAGGTGATCAAAGGAAGACGATTATATTGCCGAAGAAGCGAGAAAGGACGAGGGGGAGTCTCGAAAAAGAAAACGGGGCGGAGGGGAGAAGAGTGAAGACAAGAAATGGAGGGCGGAAGAAGAAGAAGAAGAAGAAAATCGTGTTGAATATTTGTTGAAGTAGCTGTCAAAGGAAAATAAGGGTGACACGTCTGAAATGGAAGGAAGGAGGAGGTGAGGAGATACACAGTTGAGAGCTTTACACTTCTGAAGGTAAAACAAAAAACAAGAAACAAAAATAAAACAAAAATGATGCGAAAGATAGATAAACAACTCGACAGGTAAGTAAAGAACTACGCTCCGGAAAAAAAGAAAAGAAGACAGGCTGAAGGATGGAGAACGAGGGCAGAGGAAGGAATCCAAAGCGTTTCCCCCCCCCCAAACACTTTTTGGCCAACAGGAAGTGAATTTGCATTGACTCTGCGTGGAAACTGTGACACTGTGGACTTGCCCCCCCTCCGCCCCCACTTCCCCCTCCGTCCTGCGGAGTTGTTGTGGCTTTTGTGTCTTCAGCCTGAACGAACTTGCGCCTCTGGCTTTGTCAACTCGTGTTGCGCTTCCGGGAGAAGACGCATGTCTTTCTCTCTCTCTCTCTCTCTTTCTCTACCATTTCTCTCTTTCTCTACCATTCTCTCTCTCTCTCTCTATCTATCTATCTATCTATCTATCTATATAATTCTCTCTCTCTCTCTCTATCACCTATCACTTCTTTATCATCTCTCTATCATGTCTCTATCATGTCTTTATCATGTCTCTATCATATCTCTATCATATCTCTATCATCCCTCTATCATCTCTCTATCATGTCTCTATCATGTCTCTATCATCTTTCTATCATCTTTCTATCATCTCTCTATCATCAAAGCAAGATTTTAAGAATAGTGATAGGATGTACCCAAAAGAATACACATACAATCTATACTTTGAACACTATCTCCTTGTAGAATAACATACGCCAATGATTTGGACTAAACCACGCGTAAGAACGATGAAGTTTATATATCTCCCAGAACACATCACACAACTACATAGCTTGAAATCAAACCAAAATACCCAATCCATGTACGAAAAACATGCCCTCACCCCCCAATTACACATCTGTGCAAAAAACTATACACATACAAATTACAGGACAGACGAAATTGTTCTGTCTTAATAGTCGATCAAACTATTGCCTTCGTGTTAAAGATGCGGGATCGAGGAGCACATTGTGAATTTCTTGTTGTCTGTCAGGATTAGTCACGGCACGCACTAGACCCTTATGTCTTTGATTCCACAAATATCTTGTCCGGCGACTACAAATCAGTGACTGACGCAAATTGTAAATTAGGTCGCATTTCATTTACATCATCCGATGTCGCTCGTCTCAAGGGATGTCCCCAAAATTAGTTATGAATATTTTTAGCCTAGATTCAGGTTCCATTTATTTCCCCGACATTAGCCGAATACATTCGGTTTAAAAAGAAAACGGCTTTGATACTGAATGTCTTCGATGATTAATATTCACAATCATCCAAAGTGGGTGAAGTGGCTCAGTGGTAGAACGACGACTTTGCAGAGTCCGCGTTCGCGCTTAGCCGGCGCCCAGAGGTCGGCTCAGCTGTGAATAAGTACGGGCATCTTCTTAAGAGTCAAGGAGAGGTGGAAAGGAACTCTTTACAAGGCATAATCCTACGTTTATTTGCCATAGGACCCGTTCTGGCTTCGGCTTATCCATTGAATACAAGGAAAGATCAAACACTCAAGAAGACTGTATAGACACGGTAAAGGAAACATGGACTGGAGGTGAAGCTTTTATTCCTGACCGTCTATCGACTTTCTCAAAGGAAAGTCGATAGACGAAACGTCGATAGACGAAACGTCAGGAATAAAAGCTTCACCTCCAGTCCATGTTTCCTTTACCGTGTCTATACAACTTGTTCACATGGATACTCAAGAAGACTGTGTGCGAAAGACTGCAACTGAGCGGCAGTACACAGCAAAACCAATCCTCCGAGGCACTCGAAAGCTTCACGACGCTTTCCGGACCGCCAGGCAGAGGGGGATTGCGTGACCAGAACACCGAGTCATTGCAATTATTCGACAGAAGAGAGGATTTATTCGACTTTAATCCCGCAATTAATGTAATCCCCGGGTGTGCACGATTTATGGTCCGATCACGTGTCCTCTCGGAAAACAGAATGAGGAAAATTCGTCTCTTTGGAACAGATTTCATCGTTATCGTCAAAGGCTATTACAGGATATGCTTGCCTAAATGCGTTCGTGGTTTCATGTTTAGTTAGCTTGAACTGAGTGAAGTGCACGATATATGAATATATGCATATATATATATATATATATATATATATATATATATATATATATACATATATATATATATATATATATATATATATAAAATGGATATATATATACATACATATATATATATACATATATATATATATATATATACATGTATATATATATATATATATATATATATATATATATATATATATATATATATATATATATATGTATGTATGTACGTATGTATATATGTATGTATGTATGTATGTATGTACGTATGCATGTTTGCATGTATGTATTATATATGTACACATGCGCAAATGCATATATGCATGTATGTATATATGTATGTATGTATGTGTGTATGTATGTATGTATGTATGTATGTATGTATGCATGTATATGTGTACGCATGTATGCGTGCATATATGTGTGTGTGTGCGGCCTCGTTTCCTATTCGTTGATACTGAGTTTTGAGAATGACGACTCCAGACAGCTACCGTTAACTGCCACTTGTCCCAGCTGCCTTCGCTCATAGACCACAATTGACTATTTTGTCCACTTTAAAGCGCCCTCTTCCACTGAAGCCTCAACTTTATGTTTATTCACGAACCTATTTTTGTCTTTGCTTTGTATTCTCATTGTCTAAGGTATTTGCTCACGAACTATTTCATAACAGATCTTGCCTTCATAGTACTTAGGTCGCTAGCCATCGTCATCTGCTCAAAATGTTCGATTACATAAACTGGCAACAACTTCGTCAGCAACTAACCTTCCGATGTCTTCTTCTTTTCTTAATCTGATTGCTGCAGCGTTTGCCGCAGGTAGTCAATCAAAGCATGACTGATTAACCTCCTTGTAAGGTGATTTACGATCAGTGAATCCCGGGGGAGCAAGCAAACGTATGATTTCTTACCTAAACCTTGATCTTACTCATTAACAAGAAACTAACCGATCACACGATACGAATAATGTCAATCATATCCAAGCCGACTTTGGTGTCCTCGCGTGTGAGATGTTATCAATCCTTTTCTGACCACCTTGCCCACTCTATAGATGATTTATAGCTCAACAGAAGGTCTAAATGTGTAATTTAGTATCCAATGGACGAGGGCCCCGTTTACAAACGGGGCGTGCGTTCCCGAAATTTATGGTTCCTGCGGAGCCGGGGGTAGTGGGAATCAAGGGCTTGTGAACCTTTCCTGCTTTATGTGCATTTCGTGTTCCGGGACGTTGTCTCTCTGTGTTTATCTTGTCTGCACCATTCTATTTATCTATTTACTTATTCCAACTTCCGGGCTAGGTCTCCATGAATTTATTTTTCCGAGTCAGATTAATCTAATATTTTTTTTTTTTCAGCGTTTGTTGTGTGCATATTCTCTGTCGTTATTCTTTACTTACACGTTTGTTTACAGTAGAGGAATACACACGCTGATTTTGAGGAATATCTTTTGAAGTCTAAATATCATTCAGTAAAAGGAAAAGACTTCTTAAAAAAAAATAGACGAGAAGTAGAGAAAGAATTAAGAAAGGAGCAAAAAGGTATTTCTGGAGCGATGAGATAGCAATTCTTTATAAGTAATATCATAAACTAAATGGAAAAAGTGAGGAGCATGATAAGATCAAATGAATTAGATAAATCACCAGAGATTGGAGAATATTAGAAAAAAAGAGATAAAGAGAGAGGGAAATATAGATAGATATATAGATATAGATATAAAGGTAGATGGAGAGAGAGAGAGAGACTGTGAGAGAGAGGGAATTACAGGAAGAGAAAAAATAAATCATTAACTGAAATGAAAGAAACGAGGTCTCCGATTTTTTTTTTTTTCGATTTATACCCTATTAGCTGAAATCTTTCTTCGTTTTCCAAATGTTGAGCCAAAGAAAAGAAGAGAATTACAAGACCATTGTTGTTCGTTGGTTCCCTCCGACACTAGACAACAGAAACATTATTTTAGTTCTCAATGACCTACATCTCAAGCAGTCCTTTACAAATCCTCAGCCAGGTTGGAATATATATGTGTTCAGAGCATTAGAGTTGAAATGGTGAAGGTATGAAAAGCCTCAGCTAGGTTGGAATATATATGTGTTCATAGCATTAGAGTTAAAATGGTGAAGGTATGGCAATCAGATAATCTGTTTAAGCACCACTACTTAGCTATAGTAATGCGGTTTTATCTAAAAAAAGAAAGGACACCATATCAGAGGGGAATCTCTGCCTGTATAGCTTAGGGATTTTCTCCTCTATTGTTCCACAGAACTTCATCCTATCCCTTCATCAAATTCCCTCATTGTCTACCGTGATCTCCTTATATGTTACCGAGAATTCTCTTTTTTTTTTCCTTTGCTACACAAACGCAACACAGCAGAGTCGATCCCTCACCCGTACAGACAACACTTTCGAAATAAAGAACACGAACATCGTCTCCTGTACAACGCAGGTTAATCTACATCAGTTCCATCTACCACCAATTCCCATCCACTGCACATCCCAGATGGATGGGGATGACAGGTGGTGATGGAAACGGAGTTGCCTAGTGTAGGCCTTATGGTCTCTTGCAATCTCCTTCATTCTTATGTTCTTATGATCAGGTAGCCGCACTGGCCACATTGTAGGACGCTATTATGGAAGACGACATCAAAGCAAAATACACAGACACATATGATAATATAACACAGATGTAGCACCATTTCTATACAGCTCCGCCCACTCTGCAGGTCTCAAGAACACAGATCAGCGCACACTTGCACCACATCAAGCAAAATACACCGTCTTGTCACCAGACAACATTCTGCACACCAAAACCTCGCAGCCCAGACGATATGGACCACAGACTTACCATCAGACCATCTATCCATCATGGAATTCACAAGCACCATACACAGGCCGATATCCATATCTAAACCCAAGATTCACTAAAAACCACAAAACTTGATAGGATTTAAGTCATGAAATTCTCACACTCAAGATTCGACCCATATCCGTCATCAGCGTAGTAGGTCAGGCTTTCAACGTTACGAAACGCCACGCAGACAAATAAACAATATATTTCCATAAGCTACACAAAACACTACACGAGGAATAACCTGTCTCATCAAAGACTTAACACCCCCCGGACACAAGTCCCATTACACAAATTCGGGACACCACTAGGAGAATGTAACTCAGCACCCTCATAAACAGGTAAATACACAAACAGGGAAGCCAGAAATGGTGTGAGCACGTGTCAACACTTAACTACAAAGTCAACACACCCAAACTTCACCAAACACTTTGCTCTATTAACAACAGCGGTGAAGGGTATGCCAAGACACACACAGCCACCATCACCTCAAACGCAAACATTCCCTCTCGTACATAAGAGGCAAGTATCCTCATAGAATATGCTCAAATAAATCACGTGGCAATTCAACCAGCAAAGTCAAATATTTTTATTGTATCATACATCTACACTCACCACACCAACAAACACAAAAAGTCATCAAAAAACTAAAGTACTCATGTGCCACTTTTACTAACACTATACAAAACGTACTTGCAGTATCTATAAACGTAATCAACTATAGCTCTATGCAGTTAAGGAAATGGACGTACTAAATATCACTAGACTTTATATCCCGCTTTCTAAAGGGCCATTTACACTGTCAAACAGTTTGACAAACCCGGTTTGTCAGACAAGTGTTTGAAGTGATGTTTGACCGTGTGAATGGGATATTTGGTCGTCAAAACACGTTTGTCGAACGTGTTTGTGTGCGTGTAAGGTCACAGTATTTCCCATAGATTGGTCATGCAAGCTCTGAGCTTTCATCCGGTAAGTTAATAACTGTCGATCAAGAGTCCAACACGTGATCCAAGACCATGGTGAATCACACACAACTCTCTTGTGCAGGGGGTTCGGGGGTGCGTGTAAGGTCACAGCATTACCCATAGATCGACTATATATGAGCTCTAAGCTCTCTTCCGGGAGTGAAATAGCTGTCGATCACGAGTCCAACACGTGATCCAAGACCATGGCGAATTACACAAACTCACACACTAAAAATTCAAGTTTTCGCATAGACATGCAAGACTAAGACGTGCGTAACTACACAGTGGATGCTACCCACAGATGAACAAAAAGCTTCAACACCGTAAAAGTAATCACTAGTTCTTATTTTGGACAACACCAGTGATATGCAGACAGCATATACAGTTCGTACTGAACTATGCTTGCCCAACCAAAGCAGCATCAATTTCAGACATAAATCACAAATTTCAGATTACGCACAGCCAGGAACTATGAAACAACCACCGGCTGTACACAGACAACACCCAAAGGTCATTTACGCGTGGGATCCAATGTTTCATGTTTTCTCAAGTGTCTTGATATGCAAGGCGCTTAATGCATAGCTTTTGTCAAACAAAACTCGCAGTTCCCGTCGTGGTACATGAGGAATCATCCACCAACGTCTAAACAGATCAAACAGACTCCTTAACACAACTACGGTATGATGAATATCACTACACTACATCCGCCCAACTACACTAACACAAACAGTGTAGATAATATAGAGCTGCAGCTAACATAGAACCAAATAGGGCTTTGGTCGCCCTCCACTGCCGATACACCAAAGGCCCAGCTAAACTGGACTTACACTTGAAATTGGACCTGCACTTAATTCTGGACGTTTGCTTAAGTCTGGACTTACACTTAAGTCTGGGTTTGCACTTAAGTCTGGACTTACACTTAAGTCTGGGTTTGCACTTAAGTCTGGACTTGCACTTAAGTCTGGGTTTGCACTTAAGTCTGGACTTACACTTAAGTCTGGGCTTACACTTAAGTCTGGACTTGCACTTAACTTCTGGACTTTTGCTTAAGTCTGGACTTACACTTAAGTCTGGGTTTGCACTTAAGTCTGGACTTACACTTAAGTCTGGGTTTGCACTTAAGTCTGGACTTACACATAAGTCTGAGCTTACATTCAAGTCTGGACTTACACTTAGGCCTGCACTTATACATAATTCTGGACTTATTTTTATAATAAAACTGACCATCTATTGGAGGCCCATAAAGAAGGCGTTCTATGGTCATTCTGCGCTCGACTGTATAATAGGCTCCTGTACTGATACGGTGAAATGGGAGAGGTTGAATATACACTTAAGCATATTCCACTATGGTCATCACAGAGCACTCAGGACATACCAACACAAATTTGACAACAATACAGGGTGTGCATGTGGTCAAGTTGTTCCGCATGAAGTCAAACATATCCTCACAGGCTGTGCACCTTTGGCATCACACAGACACAAGCACACGACTTGGTGGCGCGGTTGATAGAGCACTGGACGCCAGTACGGAGGTTCGGCAATACCTGGTTCGAATCCTGCCCAGGGCCGAAATTATTTCGGTATCCCTGCGCTTCGGGTCGTTACTCCGACTCTCGTGGGCGGGGAGCTGTGTGTGTGTATGTGTGTGTGTGTGTGTGTGTGTGTGTGTGTGTGTGTGTGTGTGTATATAAGGTCATAGCATTACCCATAGATCGGTCATACGAGCTCTGAGCTCTCTCTTCCGGGAGGGAAATAGCTGTCGATGACGAGTCCAACACGTGATCCAAAGACCAAGGTGAATACATGTCTGAATCGAAGAGCTTCTGGCGGGACCTCATGAAGACGTCCGGTTTTCTTTGTTCCTTCGATGTTCGACTGAGTGATGCCACGGGCAGATCATCAACAACAACAACCATAGTAAAGTAATGTCGTACCACATTAGTAAAATTCTGCTGAAGAGGATCACAGTTAGTGATCGAAATATACAAAACTTTGGACATTAGTGTCAACTTTTCCGACGGAGGGATAAAAGTTTAACAACACCCATATGGAAAAGGTTAACACAGCGTTACTATAGTGTGTCTGAACCTCAATATCTTAAGACAAAGATTTAGAGAAGACTCCAGCTGTGATGAACCCACTTCTCACCGATACAGCTTCAAGAGAACGAAGAAAATATCCAAGCAGTATCCAGAAGAAGTGGATAAGTATTTCTCCATACGGAATGGTTTAAAACTATCCCAGTTAACTACAGAATGGTTTAAAACTATCCCGGTTAACTTCGGAAGGTGGCCCTTCCTCATTAATTCAACCCTAGATGACGTCATGGCGATTTTTACCCGGTTGAGAAGGCGTCACGGGGCTGAAGGTATCAACATGATAAATATCCTTTCTTCTTCACTCAGCCAAATAACCCGTTCTCGTTTAATCGGTTTAACAATTAATTGATAGCCAGACGCCGCACCTTTTTATCATTCATCTGTCTTACTCATTTCATTATGTAAATAACTTCTGCTTCCCTGCTGCCTAGTTGTTGTTGCTGTTCTTCTTCTTCTTGTTATTGTTGCTGTCTTTATTTTTGTTGTTGTTGTTGTTGTTTCTGTTGTTGTTGTTGTTGTTGTTGTTGTTGTTGCTGTTGCTGTTGTTGTTGTCGTTGTTGTTGTCGTCGTTGTTGTTGTTGTTGCTGTCGTTGCTGTTATTGTTGCTGCTGCTGTTGTTGTTGCCATTGTTGTTGCTGCTGTTGTTGTTGTTGTTGTGTTCATCTCTTTAGATTGAAGGCTACTGTCAATCCCTTATATATTTATATATATATATATATATATATATATATATATATATATATATATATATATATATATATAATATATATATATTTATTTATTTATATATACACCACCGGAAGAAACACAGGTGTTCATGAAGGGGTGTGTATATAAGGAAGTATAGTGAAGCCTATACTATAAGTCATTCATTTTAGCCACTGGTCGATATCCACCTTTGCCCTGTTTGCATGGGTGGAGATGGAGACGTGGTTAGTCTAGTTCCTCTCCAATAGTCTTACGTCTGTTTCCAAAGGTGCATTCCTGATCTTGCTCTGCAGCGCTTTTGGAAACTACCTTTATAGATTTTTTTGTGTGTGTGTGCGTGTGTGTGTGTGTATGTGTGTGTGTGTGTGTGTGTGTGTGTGTGTGTGTGTGTGTGTCTACGGGACTCGTAGAAACCATGCTGTAATCCAGATTGTAGTTGATTAGTCAACCAAGCCGTGTATAGGAAATCAATCTCCATCGTGATTTGCTCAATGATAACTGGTCGAATGCATTCCAAAAAAGAAGAAAGAGGTAAGCAAAAAAAATGGTCAATAACGGGACCTGATGTAGAAGGATAAACATAATTATCTGGTTTAACGTCACAAGCTCCCCCTATCAGAAGGCTAGGACGGTACCCCTCACAGAGGACTTTGTAGCGTGGAACTTACTGAACCATGCCCTTGGTTCAACTTCGCCGGTGGCAGGATTCGAACCGCCATGACATCGACCCTCGCCTCAAGTAACGACGCCCTAATCCACTCATTTAATTATGACGTTCTCTTCTCTCCTGACGTCGACAGAGTACTTTTATGAGGAGTAAGGTGATAAAAGACCTCCAGCAAAGTAAAACAAGACATTTCCTCCAGGAAACTGCGAGTTGTGGTTGAAAAACGAGACCTCAAGAAGGCTCATATGGTAGCCAAGGAAAGTGAAGCTACAGAGAAGGGGGAAGGAATGTATGCGTGCTATTACGCAAGAATATGCTGCGCGATTCACTTGAAAGGGTATTCGCACAAACGATAGAATACGATGAGGCCCACGCCGTCGTTCAGTGAGGTGATGGGTTCTATCACTCTTCGATGCTGTAAGGGCCACAGAACGACTGAATCAAATATCATGGAGCCAGCCAGAATAATATTACAAAGGTTGCTCTGTACGGAAAGTTGTATCCATTACGGTATTTTCTCCATTAAAGGAATCGCAGACGGATCAATATAATACAATCGCCTGGCGATTATCAAAATAAAAGGATGACCACCCTCCGGGATAGAAGAGAGTAAAAACCTAGAATTCATGAAATATTAACTTCTTTGCTGCAGTATCGTTCAGTTATCTGACTGAAATCATCTAGCTTTAGGTAGAATGAATTTTGTAAAGTTGTTCACTGTGGAGAAGGAATGAAGAATTGTTGTGCATTGAAAGTGAAAATTCTTGTCTCCCTCTACCCCCAGATTTGATTATGCAAATCTAACCTCAGGCACTTTTGAAATGATGCAGTTTCATTTATAATAGAATTCCTTTTTGTTACATGGCCACTAAGGTAAAAGAAATGCGTACGCCACAGCGAAAATTATATTTGCATAGTTGAACTCCCGTGGGATAATAAGTATTTCTTTCCTTCAGTTTGGTCGACCAGACGTGTTCTGGTTCTCTTGCGTTGTAAAAATTTGCTACTGGAAACCCAGAGGTAAGCCAAAAAGTTAAAAAATATATATATATATATATCCTCTTCGTCTGTGACATATCATTTTCTTTTAGGAATACGGACAGTTTCATTCATTCATGCAAACAGAAACGAATTAGACATTATAAGGAAATGATTTGAGAATCAAGAAGTTGGTAAACAGTCTATGGTAACTTCAAGTAAGCAGAAAAGAAGGAATTGAGACCCATAGTATTTACAGATCATTATCGGCAACAAGAACAGACTTGAAGGTTACGATGTCTAATCGTGTGTTTTTCCATATTTATGGTGGATCAAGGTCGTGACAATACTAATTTGTTCAAAAGCGAACCAACATGAAGAACAAATGTTATGGTATTTTGTCATTCGATTTCAGAATGCAAGTTTCTTAGACAAAGTTGGAACCTTTTATATTTCTACTCTTACCTATCCGATTGTTTCTCTTTAAACTCTTAGTTGCTCTTAGTTTTTCTAGTCTTGTTCTAGCACTGGTTGGATTGCCTGTGATAACCTTATGTTATTAGACATATAGACATATTCTCCTGGGAAAATCGATGTTGTGATATCTGTGTGAAAACATACATGACAAAGCATATTTTGTGATATTTGTTCGCAAACACACATGATAACAATTACTTTGGTCTGTTGCCTGGGAGGAGAGATTTAGGAATTTATGATAACTGATTTCCTTGATATGTCCTCTGTTTTTTCCGTGAATCCAGTGTTTACTATCTGGGGGGAATTTAAGACTCCTCTTTTCGTTGGCTTTCATTTCCTTCTCGATGAACGGCACCTTACTGGAGCGTTTCAGCTCATCACAGTTACCTTCTTCGACATTACAAAGGATTACAAAGGCGGAACATGCCGACAGGAGACCTTTTGGTCCATAACTTGGTCGGATGCTAAAAAAAAATTATAAGGATGATAAATAAATGAATAAATAAAAATATGATCATATAGATAATAATAAATAAGATAAATAAATAATATAATAATATAAGTAATAATAAAATAAATAAATGTATAGGTATATGGGGTTTATATATACTGTAGTGTCAGAAGAACTGATTCAGTTGAGTTGTCATCACTCTCGCAAAGGGACCAAAACTACCTCGATTAACACCATAGACACGACTGATATCATGGATTCTGTTGAGTATAACGCCAGACGATTTACCTAAATAAAGGGAACATCACTATAGTAAAGAATAAAATGACCTTGATACGTCATTACGTTGATGTCATTTTCATGATTTTGCTAACCCGAACACGAATGGGAATTTTCATTATGTCATAGGAAAAGATCTGGACCAGACACTGATCCCTGTGGCACGCCGCTTCAGACGACTACTATTCTTCATTAATTCTGGCTTCATGTTTCCTGATCACATCAGACTTTCATCCTGTTGTAGACGTTATCTGTTATTCCACGCGATTTGTGTTGTCTAATAACTTCCCGTGAAGTCTTTTGTCAAACGTTTTCGTGAGTCTTAGACAATCATGCCGCGCTGCAGACTCGCAGCTGTGAAATCTAGTAGATTAGTCGAACAATCAGTCGAGGAACATAAAGAGAAGGAGATGGACAGAGAGAAATGAAAAGACTGGAATGTTTTAGGGAGTACGCTGTTTGGGAAAGATTTAATCCTTAAACATATCGGCTTCCTTAAACCAAATAAAATGGTCACAACAAATATATATGAATGATTCATAACGTCCCAGTTGAATAAAATCACCAGGTGACTGCCAGAAATGTATACATAAACCCACGGAAGGGTTAATGATTGGATTGAGGGACTGGTCTGCGTCAAATGACTTACTAACTCGCTTCGCCTAGCGGTAATTGGCTCTGATTAGGAGGCTTGACTCTCTGCAAATGTGCCTTTGCATCAAATGCATCATATGAAAAAATGAAAGCAAAAGAAAACAAAGTTGTAACAGGTAAAAATTATCAACTAGTAAACGAACGAAATGCCCTGGGGGAAGGGGAGGGGGAGGGGGAGGGTGGAGAAAATTAGACCAGGCGAACAAGAAAAGGTAGTCAATAGACTAATTGACAAAATGACGAACAATTTGACTGACGTAGTGACTGAGGAGGGTTTTTTTTTCAACGTTTTAAACATGACTCGCTCAGCGAGGTGGCTAGGTATGACAGCTTTAGTTGGATCTCAGGTATTCGAGACCATACGTCATTACTGACGTCACGCGTTGGTTCTCGATGTTTCGAATCGACTATCTAAGATTTCTCCCCTTCAGACGTAGCGCTCTGGTCGTCGTTCAAACATCACGCAATTCATACTTCACCATTTCAAAGGATGTGTACACTGTCAGCTGGTGCACCACATTGTACACAATGTGACGCACCAGCTGACAGTGTACTCAAGATAGCACTGATTGATGTTGTGATAAGTCTGCTGACTGAAGAATTTGCTGACACGGACAACGATTTGTTAATAACTCCATGACCGTGTACCAAGCCGTTATACCAATTGAGCCAGTTCCTGTCTGACACATGTTTTGACAAATCATTTCTGACACTTTACTGACACAGCTCCGGGATTGTTTTCGTATTCCGATCTGCTCGAGACCAATAAACTGACCAGATTTCTCCTACGGTTCAGTAACCGAAACACTATTGTTCTGATTGTCGCACTAAATGATCGTTTAAAGTCTGTTACTGCCATGCAGACATAAACATCAGTAGTTTAGTTAACCCAATGATTAAGAGACGTTTATTTGCTGAATAGAATCATCTTTTGATAGCCAGGATAAAGACTTAAGTATCAGGTTTTAGTCAAGAAGACTTTCTAGATTGATAGATGAACTAATACCTTGTAACTATAATCCAAAGGGCACTTTCTCAAGCTCATCGTTTCTGATATGCATGGTATTTTTGAACATTGCAAGCACATGTTTCATTTTTGTGTCATTTTGATATTTGGAAATAAACTCTCCTACTGGGATTCGAACCCTCACCAAAGCGGCTTGCTTCGTAGAAGGCGAAGATCGTACCGTCACTCCACCACGTTCTGTTTTGAAGGGTCATGGTGGCGTGACCCTTCTACTTTCGTCTTCTACGAAGCAAGCCGCTCTGGCGAGAGTTCGAATCCCAGTAGGAGAGTTTATTTCCACATGTTTCATTGTTAACTCTTCGATGTATTTCAGTACATCGAAATGATGAGAGGGAAACAGTGGGTGATGGATGGGAGTGGAATGGGTAGGAGTGGGTAGGTGAATTGGTTGGCTACCCCCCATACAAGGTGGAAAACCCCTTGGTGTATAGATATATGTATTGATAAATAAATAGATACATACATACATACATAGAAAGATAGATAGATAGATAGATAAGTAAATAGATAGATAGATGAATAGATAGATAGATAAATAGATAGATAGATAGATAAATAGATAGATAGATAGATAGATAAGTAGAAAGATAAATAGATAGATAGATATATAGATAGATAGATATATAGATAGATAGATAGCTAGATAGAAAGATGAATAGTCATATATGTAGATAGGTAGATAGATGAATAGACTGAGACAGGAGAGACAGAGAGAGAAGAGAGAAAGAGAGAGAGAGAGAGAGAGAGAGAGAGAGAGAGAGAGATAGGCATCAGAATAGCTTCAATACCGTTACAACAATGAAAGATACGTTCGTAGAGAGTTCTGATTTCATCATGGACCAGGTTACAGTATCCGCAAGAGTACGTGTAATCATTTTGACCAGAACGAATATTTTTCTTTTTTACTTTCTATAAAGTTGATTACTCATCCAAGGGCTGCAATGAGGGACACGATAGTGACTGACGGGCGTAATGAATGGCCCCCCACAGGTTCCTAAAAGTTTCGTTTTTGTAATCGTTGTGGAAGGAAAGAATGGAAGCAGAGGACTAGCTTTATTAAGAAAGGGATTCAGAGCGGAAGTAGTGAAGAATGGATCGAGTGATAGTGACTAAGGTACAAAAAGGGGAAAGGGAAATAGATTCATTGAAGGAAAGGAAAAACCGAGAGGTATAAAGGAAAATGGAGAACATGAAGAAAGGGAGAAGAAAGGTAAGGAGGAGGAAGAGTGGAAGAATTATGAAGAGGAGAAGTAGGAGGGGAATGAAAAGGAGGAGGAGGAGGGTGAGGGAACGAAAGAGGAGGGGGAGGAGGAGGGTGAGGGAACGAAAGAGGAAGAGGAGGAGGAGGAGGAGGGTGAGGGAACGAAAGAGGAGGAGGAAGAGGAGGGAAGGGTGAGGGAACGAAAGAGGAGGAGGAGGAGGAGGGTGAGGGAACGAAAGAGGAGGAGGAGCAATAGAAATTAGAAAGAGGAGGAGGAGGAGGAGGAGGGTGAGGGAACGAAAGAGGAGGAGAAGGAGGGTGAGGGAACGAAAGAGGAGGAGGAGGAATAGAAATTAGAGAAGAATTAGAAGAAAGAAAACCCTTATCAAAACGAAGATATACAGTAAGTCCGTCTGACTTAATTAAGAAAAGTCATATCGAAAAGGCACACGAAGGCCAAGCATACGTGAACACCATTTTTCTTATCTTATTTTATTTATTTATTTATTTTTTATTTATTTTTTTTTGTTTATTTATTTATTATTATTATTATTATTATTATTATTATTATTATTTTTTTTTTTTTTTTTTTTTTTTTTTAGATTATTCTGCTTGAGTACGCCACACCAAGTATGACTCGACTCACTTCAAAGAGATCGACGAGGTGGAGGTCACGCTGCCCCCGTGATAACATCGTAAACTAATCCATCAGCAAGAAGGGGAACAAGTACAGTATTGCCAAAGGAGGGCTGGAAAAAAGTAAAAAACGAGATATAAAGAAACGAGAAGCAAATCAATCGCACAGACTCCGTGGCGCTTACAAGATTATTGGGTTGCAAGGTTATCGGTTCTCAGAACTAGACGTTTATGAATTCATGTGTGGAAGAGAGAGAGGCAGAGAAAGCGAAAGAAAGAGAAAAAGAGAGAGAGAGAGAGACAGAGAGAGAGAGAGAGAGAGAGAGAGAGAGAGAGAGAAAGAGAGAGTGTGAAAGATCACATTACAGTTGTATTTCCCTCCACGTCATGGGCAGAGAACCCAAATAGAGGACAGGATTGAAGCCTTCTGAATCTGTCCCTACACGATCAGTATAACTGACACAGCATAATAACACAATAATATTTATAGTACATATCCCCCTTTACATGAATCTTCAATACTATCTCCATACTTTCAATAACATTGCGTGATACATTACAGATTATTCCTCGATATTATTGATTACTTTAGGACAGCTTTAGAGCTGACACAGCATAATGACACAATAATATTTATAGTACATGTCCCCCTTTACATGAATCTTCAATACTATCTCCATACTTTCAATAACATTGCGTGATACATTTCAGATTATTCCGCGATATTATTGATTACTTTAGGACAGCTTTAGAGCGTTGGTGACGTCATCGGTAGTGTGTTGGTCTCGCATTCGCTTACCTGAGGGTTCGAATCCCGCGCTCCTCTCCGATTCCCAGCAGCGATTGTTACCTGTTCAGCATTCTAAGTTCATAGGGTAAAGGTGACGGCTTCTGTCGCAGCTACGAGTCTCCTGGCGTATGCTACTCACTTTTTTCACCCTAATGACTTCTGTCGTTGTCTCAAGCCGAAAATACCTTCAAGGGTCCAAGAAAGGGCTTTAGGCAGGTAAAGAAGATATAGACCATTTTTATTACTATGTCTACAAGAAAACATACTACCCAGCTACACATATATATATATATGTGTGTGTGTGTGTGTGTGTGTGTGTGTGTGTGTGTGTGTGTGTGTGTGTGTGTGTGTGTAGCCAGTTAGTATGTTTTCTTGTAGACACACGAAGTTGAAGGCTAAAGAGGATTCCCTGTTGATTATTTTAATGTATAGCTTCAATACAACGCATAATCTTTTTATCTTCATAGTTGACGTTTCTCAATAATTCTCCGATTGTTGCCGACGTTTCGGAACTTCCTGGTTCCATCTTCTGGGCGATCTGATGTGCAGGGTCTGTGGTGGTCTTATTTATACTCCGAGTTGGGATCATTGGTGTTCCTGCGTGAAGGGGCCTCTTCTGTGTGGATATATATATATATATATAGATATATATATATACATAAAAATATATATATATATATATATATATATATATATATATATATATATATATATATATATGTGAGTGGAAAAGGTGGTAGAGAAACGCGGGTTAGAGGGAGAACACTATATTCCTGATGTTTCGACTACGAGTCTTCTTCACTCTGAAGAAGACATGTAGTCGAAACGTCAGGAATATAGTGTTCTCGCTCTACCCCGCGTTTCTCTACCACCTTTTCCACTCATCTGTCTTACCTTCATAACATATATATATATATATATATATATATATATACATATATATATATATATATACATATATATGCATGAGAAATCACATAAACTCGTGATTCTAAATATGCGGAAAAACCACCAAGGAAAAAGATAAACTGATGACCGGGCGCTTTTGTCTAGACGAAAGCGCTTGGTCATCAGTTTTTCTTTTTCCTTGGTGGTCTTTCCGTATATATATATATATATATATATATATATATATATATATATATATACATATATACACATATACATGTGTGTGTTTGTGTGTGTGTGTGTGTGTGTGTGTGTGTGTGTGTGTGTGTGTGTGTGTGTGTGTGTGTGTGTGTGTGTGTGTGTGTGTGTGTGTGTGTGTGTGTGTGTGTGTGTGTGTGTACATGTATATAGACCAAAAGCCCTCCTATTGGTATGTTTCTTTTTCAGGTATAAATAATTGTATACATAATGAAAAATAAGGGGGGAATGGTGGTGATAGTGTGAAGCAAGGAACTGAGAATACGTGGAGCAGAGGAGGTGTCATTTACAAAGACGAATAAGGTAAGACAACTCAGGCTAGGTTTAACTTATGATAATAAGGATATGATGGAATTATTAAGTAAAATAGGGATTTGAGAGCCACCGAATGACAAATGTTGCAGTGTTGAATAATTTCATTCTGTTTAATTGTGTTATTTACTAACATTACCCTTTGTTTAAATTTTCAAAATTACTTTTTTTCTAATTGTGTGATCATCTATTTGTTTATCTTTCGATTATCTATTTACATATATCTATCTTCATTTGTTTGTTTAAATATTTATTCATTTATATGTCAATATATCTCTATTTATCTACCTCATTATCTATGTATATATGTTTTTCATCATCACAATTATATCTACTTATTTACAAAGGATTACAAAGGCGGAGCATACCGACAGGAGACCTTTTGCTCCATATCTAAGTCGGATGCGAAAGAAAAAATAATAATGATAATAAATAAAAACTATAATAATGTAAATAACAAATCAAATACATAAATAAATGCAAAGGTATAGTTAAATAATAAACAAACAGGTAAATAGTAAATAATAATAAATTGACATATAACTAATAATAAATGAAAATCAGACAGACAAATGATAACAAAACAAAAACAAATAATATGAAATAAATTATAATCATTACTTAATTATCTATCAATTTCTATTAAGCTATTCATTTTTATTGTTCATCTATTCATCTATCTGTTCATTCACTTGTCTATTTACTTATTTAATCATTCAGTTATTCATCCAAGATTTTCTGTAGATCTAGTGCAACGTAATGTCAGTTTTTTTAGCATCATCCCAGACACTGGATTAAAACACCATTAAAGCAATCCAATCATTTTATTCTAATCAGCCTTTTGCTTTTTCATAAAGGCTCATCTCAGTGCTAGAAAAAACACCTATGCACCAGTTCGACAACTTATTCGGCTTTTGTTTCAAATTGAATTCTCTACACGTTTCATCAACCCATGAGTCTTCTTTACCCAAAGACTTTCGAAGAAGAAGAAAGACCGTTTGCTCAGGAAGGTTACAAGAAGTTCTTTCTGCTCATTCTGAAAATAGCAAAATGTCTTTTAATCACGTTGATAGGGGTGCGACAGGATTAATGATTACAATACTGAGAAACAATGAGGTAAAATTAATGAGTGTTGGCAATTAAACTAAAGGTCTGAAAAATAACAACAACAGGACGACGGAGGAAGATGACGAGACAGGAAAGTTGACGACGAGAGTGACGATCATGACGACGAGGTCGACGAAGACCGCGGCGAAGATGGCTAGAAAAATGGCGATCAATCTGAAAAGACCGTAGAGGGCTGTTATGCTGAGAGATTCTTAAAACAATATCTGAAGTAGTTTTTATGTTCTTCCTTACCAAACGAACGCCACAGAAACAAATAAAAAAAATTGATACTGAAAAGATATGCCAACTAGGATAGACTGCCTTTTTGTGTGATTATTTTGTCTACCACCAAGCCATTCTACTCCTCTGAGGCAAATTCTTGTCCCCTTAGAAGGTTCCAAACATAACTTCCTCTCAGTTTTTGATAAATCTAAAAACTTAGCCATAGAAAAATTTGAAAATCTAAATAGCAAAGGTTAAGTCCCTGATTTAATGATAGTTACACTAAGATTTTTTCAGTATTCACTTTGTTGTTGTTCTTCTTCTTCAAATAACTTATAGTCGTTGTCAGTATTGGTTTTACCTGCGTGTAAACTTTTGGACTTCCTTAGGTTAGATTTTATTAGACACTTTTCGGATCATCGTTTTAGTTTTTCTACATTAACTTTATAACCTCATTGATTCAAACGACCATTTGCTATTCCGCACATTAGTATCATCATAAAAGTTTGAGACTAGATTAAAGTCCACAGTCAATGTCATTGATATATGTACCATATATACCGTGAACGTAAGTGGCTCTAGGCAAGAACCCTGAGGAACTCCACTCGTGTCATCTTTCCAGCAAGAAGTTTTATAATTCAGAACTACTCGCTATTTACGACAGTTCAATTAGTTTCTAATCCAGGTTATCAAGTTACCACTTATCCATGCGATGAGAATTCAGTAATCTCTCGTGCGAGACAATATTAGAATATTTTCCAAATTCCAGATATACGGTAATCTATACAATTCCTTTTTATAGTACTTCAGATGACTATGTTTTCGAATTGTAGAATGGTAGAGACACAAGATCGTTTGCATACGAATCCGTGCTGGCTGTGCTTAAACAGTTGCTTTCTTAGATAACGTTTTATGACATCTCTTATGATCCCTTCCATCAGTTTTCTAATGACTGATGTAAGACTTATTGGCCTGTACTTTTGTGACTTCTGATTTTTATCTTTTCTGAATACGGAAGTAATTCTTGCTATTTTTTTATTTTTCTTGGTAGATCCCTGGTCGTAATATATATATATATATATGTATATATATATATTTATATATACATATATATATATATATATATATATATATATATATATATATATATATATATATATATATGTATATATATACATTTATTCCTTTATGAATTCTAAAGAGGTAGTAATTTCAACATTCCCGGGTGCCAGTAATCGAAGACTTATGTTTGATCTATTTTGATTTTTTCTATTCATTTCCCAATTTCTTCTTAAGTCATATCTACAGGATGAGTAAGTTTTTGCTCAATTAAATCTATGTCTCAGATGATATTTAGTTTTGAGCTTAAGGCTTTTCGTTTATTAATGCAGAATTAAAACGTTCGTTTGAGTCATCACACAAAAAGTGAATCATCATGATTCTTGATAACGCTTTCTATTTCTTATGTGACTAGATTTTTTTTCTCTGTATTCATTAACCATTTTCATTTCTATTTGTCGTTTTGTCCTAGTCGTCTTTTTTAAATCTTCTTTTTCAATTCCCTCTGGGTCATTACACAAATTTTATCATTTCTGTAATTTTATCTCTTTTCTTTTAACACTTTCCCTGTTTCCTCGTGAGGTTATTTGGATGAAATTCATATTGAGGTCGTCTTTCCTTAAATCTGTTGTAACTATGAACAATTAGAGAGAGCATGTTTTGAAAAAATTACAACTCCCAATGTATGAGTTGAAACTCCTACTTTAAACCAATGAAATGAGTTCTTTTGAAGTCGTATATTACAGGTGTACAATTAACTGCTCTAAAATTATTTTGCAGCTTGAACCTAATTAAACTTGTGGTCACATGATCCAATGCTTTCACCACCTTCTATATCATTTGTTTCAACGTTCTATATACTTCTGTATACAGATGTTTACCTATCATATATATGTATTTAACTGAAAAGAACAACAAAGAAATATTTGGATAGCTATGATACATCATGGTCTCGAGTGTCCACAACACTATCTCTCTTGATAGCTTAGTTGGTAAGTCACTGCCGCACTTGTCATGAGGATGCCGGGTTCGAGTCCTGGGCAGTACCACATTTCAATTTCAGCATGCTGGCCTTTGATGGCTTAGAATTAAAGTGCAGTGTGGTTGTTAAGAGATATATATATCAATATACTTATCAATATATATATATATATATATATATATATATATATATATATTTTTTTTTTTTTTTTTTTTTTTTTTTTTACTCAGAATAGCAACAAAGAGATATTTGGATAGCTATGATACATCATGGTCTCGAGTGTTCAGAACAGTACATGTGGTTGCGGTGTCAGAGCTGGACGGCCAGCAATCCGACTAGTCCCTGGAGACTTGACGCGGAGAGTGTCACGTAAAGGCAAAGAGGGAATACGAAAGAGACGAAGAAAACGAGAAGAAGTCAACGCGGCCGATCAAAAGTCGGAAGGGTCTGGCAAAGGAGGAAGAAGAAGTGGCAAAGGAAGAGAAGGAAAAAGAAGAAAAGCAAATAAAGACGGGGAATGGAAGAAAAGCAATAACGTCGTGGAGAGCAACATGCGAATAAGGGAAACGCTCGTTCGGGGAAGATAGAGGAAGAAGACGAAGAACAGAAAAGAAGAAGTAGATGAAAGAGAAGTAGTAAAAGAAAGGAAATTGAAGCAAACGGGTTGCGTGTGGCTGAAGGGGTGGGGGTGGGGGGGTGGGGACCAAAGCAAATCAAACGAGAATGAAGATGAAGAAGAAGAAAGAAAACCAGAAGAAAGGTAGACATGAACATAAAATGATTAGAGAGGGATGAGGGGAAGGAAGTGTAATTGGCATGCGAGCTGGAGAGGGAAAAGAGAGAATGCTGATAAAAGAGAAAAAAGAGAGAAAAAGGACAATGAAGAGTATAAGGAACACATAACAAAGTAATGAGGAGAAAAGAGCGGAAAGAGAGATAATATGGATAGGGAGAAAGACGAATAGAAGACGAAGGAAGGGATGATAAAAAAAAAGTAAAAATTTACAAAAGAAATAGAGAAGTCGGGAGAGGAAGTGATTAGGAAAAGGAGATAGAAAAAGGAAGTTGGAGTCGAAAGAAGACAGGGAGAGGATTAGAAGGTGAATAATGCAAAGAAAATAAGAGATTTAACCCAATGGTCTCAAACAGGAGATAAAGAATTGTATGTGTAAAGGAAAAGTGTAAAGTGTCAAGGAAATCTACAGAAATGAGAAAGGTCCTAATGAACACGAGGACAACAATAAAGAATTATAAGTAACACAGACATGAAACTAAGTGAGAAAGAGAAATAAAAGAGATGAGAAGAGAAGAGAGAAAAGTAGAAGGTTAGAAAGGAAGAAAAAATCAGAAAAAAAAATCAAATATGAATAAAACAAAAGATGAAAGGAAAATGGAAGTAATACAGGAATGAACAGAAATGAGAAAAAGAACACAGAGAAGAATACTAAGAAGAATAAAGATTTTTATCATTCCAGGGTAAATAACGAGAACGAACTGGAAGTAAAGAGTAACAGGAAATGCGAAAGTAGGAAGACGAGAAAAAGGGTGAAAATAGGGAAAAGACACGAAGGAGTAACATGAGAATAGGAGAATTAAAGGAGAGGGAAAGAATAGGAGAAGGGTGAGAATGAGGAAAAAGAGGAAGAGAGGGAGAAGGAAGGAGAGTAAGGGGAGAAGGAAGGAGAGAAGATGAAGGAGGAGGGTAAGGAGGAGGAGAGAGAGGAGGGAAAGGAGGAGGAGGGAGAGGATGGGAAGAAGGAGGGATGGAAGGGGAAGGAGGAGGGAGGGAAGGTGAAGGAGGAGGGGAAGGAGGAGTGAGAGAAGGGGAAGGAGGAGGAGGGAGAAGGGGAAGGGGTAGAGAGAGAAGTGAAGGAGGAGGGGAAGAAGGAGGAGGGAGAGCAAGGGGAGGAGGAGGAGGGAGAGTAAGGGGAGGAGGAGGAGGGAGAGGAAGGGAGGAGGAAGCGAGTGGAGGGAAAGAAGGAGGAGGGAGAGGAGGGGAGGAGGAGGGAGGGGAAGGAGGAGGGAGAGGAGGGGAAGAAGGAGGGAGAGCAGGGGAAGGAGGAGGGAGTGGAGTGGAAGGAGGAGGGAGAGGAGGGGAAGAAGGAGGAGGGAGAGGATGGAGTGGAGGGAGTGAAGTGGAAGGAGGAGGAAGTGGAGGTGAAGGAGGAGGGAGAGGAGGTGAAGGAGGAGGGAGAAAAGTGGGAGGAGGAGGGAGAGGAGGGGAAAGGAGGAGGGAGTGGAGGGGAAGGAGGAGGGAGAGGAGGGGAAGGAAGAGGAGGGGAGGAGGATGGAGTGGAAGGAGTGCCAGCAGGACGTGCTATCGAGCCGCGAGTGCCATTCCACTCTCAGGTGCCGCGCTGGCTCCTCCTTCCCCTCCTCTTTATCCATGACCACCTCCTCCTCTTCTTCCTCCTCCTCCTCCTCTTCCTCCTCCTCGACCCCAATCTCCTCCCCTTTCTCCTCCTCCCCATCTTACTCCTCCTCCTCCTCCTCCTCCTCCTCCTCCTCTTACACCCTCCTCCTTCTCCTCCTCCTCTTCCTCTTACACCCTCCTCCTCCTCCTCCTCCTCCTCCTCCTCCTCCTCCTCCTCTTCCTCTTACACCCTCCTCCTCCTCCTCTTCCTCCTCTTCCTCCTCCTCCTCCTCCTCCTCCTTTCATCCTTCTCACCCTCTTCTTCCTCCTCCTACTCCTCCTTAACTTCTTCCAGCAACCCTTCCCAGCTCTCTTTACTGTCTTCCACCAACTCCTCTAACACAACCACCGACCTACTGCCACTGAGGCCACGTGCAGCGTTGCTCCCGCCGCCGCCGCCGCTGCCGCTGCCGCCGCCGCCGGCCGCGCTGCCGCAACCGCAGCCTGGGCCTCGCCAGCAGCTGATTGCGGGAGGCAGCAAGGGATTCTGACCATCGCTGGTAAGAGGCTGAGTCCTTATTAAACTCTGTTTCGATAAATGCGTACGAGACCTTCAGTTGTTTTTTTTTTTTATGAAAGTAGCAGTTGCCGACAAGACTGACGAGTTAAACACCATATGAAGACGGATCCTTTATTTGTACGACGTTTCGATTATTACAGATTATTCAAGTACAACTTGTACTTGAAAAAGCTGTAATAAGCGAAACGTCGTACAAATAAAGGCTCCGTCCTCATATGGTGTTCAACTCCTCAACCTTCAGTTGTCTTCGGTTATTAACCATTTTTGTGCGACATGTTGGGGACCATTGTCTGGCTGTATTAGTACTCGTGGGGCTTCGCCCAAAATAAGCAATATGTTGTTATTCGTATGTGTATTTGCGAATGGGGGGATTGTTGCTTATTGTGGGCGGTTCTGCGCACTGCGCGTGCATTCAAGATTTCCGTGTGCATGCATGCATACATGCATATCTTAGCATGGGTGTATTCGTCTACTTATAGGAGTGTGTGTATGTGAATGGTGTGTGTGTATGTATACATTGTGTGTTAGTGAGTGTGTGCTCGTGTGTGTGTGTGTGTGTGTGTGTGTGTGTGTGTGTGTGTGTGTGTGTGTGTGTGTGTGTGTGTGTGTGTGTGTGTGCGTGTGTGTGTGTTTGTGTGTGTGTGTGTGTGTGTGTGAGTGTGTGTGTGTGTGTGTGTGTGTGTGTGTGCGTGTGTGTGTGTGTGTGTGTGTGTGTGTGTGTGTGTGTGTGTGTGTGTGTGTGTGTGTGTGTGTGTGTGTGTGTGTGTGTGTGTGTGTGTGAGAGAGAGAGAGTGTGTGTGAGAGAGAGTGTGTGTGTGTGTCTGTGAATATATATGTGAATACGTGTATGTGTATGTGCACGCGCGCGCGATGTGTGTGTGTGTGTGTGTGTGTGTATTTACCTAGTTGTATTTTACGGGACGAAAGCTATGCTCGTAGTGACCTGTTTTCGTATCTCTCCGCATCCAGTTTATTCTTAAAATCGTATATAGTTTTGGCATGCACTGTTTCTCCGTTCAGTTTGTTCCAGACACCAATCACTCTATGTGGGAACCTATTCCTTTTCAGATCTCTTCTATAAGTGTCCTTCTTTAGTTTCTTTTCTTGTTTGTGTGTGTGTGTGTGTCCTCTTGTTTCTTTTGTGTCCCACTTTAATAAGTTATCCCTATCGAAGATTTCCATCCCTTTCATAATTCTGTAAATGGTCAATCAATCACCTCTTTCTCTTCTTTGTTCCAGTGTTGACAGATGTAGTTTCTCCAATCTTTGTTCATATTTCAGATTTGCCAGTGTAGGTGCCATTTTTGTCGCTGCTCTTTGGATTCTTTCTAATTTTCTTATGTTCTTTGTGCTGGGTGTTGCGGCATATTCTAGTTTGGATCTTATCATTGTAACCATTATTTTTTAACCAGCTCCTCATCTATGTAGTCGAAGGCCACTTACATTGATCTTAGTAAGTTAAAAGTCTCTCCAAATAATTTGTTGACGTGTTTGTGAGGTGTCAAGTCGCTTGAGATGATTACTCCTAGATCCCTTTCTGAATTAATGTTTTTAACTTCTTTGTTTCCAATTATGTATTGACCCGATACTCTATTTTTGCTTTTTCCAAACTCCATTATGCTACATTTCTTAATTTTGGAGCATCTCACATTTCTGACTCCATTCCCATATTTTGTCTAGGTCTTCTTGTAGCGATCTACAATTTTCTTCCATTTTTACTCTCTTGAGTAATTTGGCATCGTCAGCAAAGAATTTCATGTAATAATTTACTCCCTCATCCAAATCATTTATATATATGGCAAACATTCAAGGAGCCAATACAGAGCCTTGCGGGACGCCACTTTTCACATCTTCCCAGTTCGAATTTTTGTCTCTAAGTACCACTCTCATTTTTCTTCCAATTAAGAAGTCCTTCATCCATTCTAGCGGCTTACCCTGTATTCCTCCTATTATTTCAGTTTTTCTTATTAATTTTTATGTGGTACCTTATCGAACGCCTTCTGCAAATCCAAGAAGGCGCAATCTACCCAGCCATCTCTTTCTTGTATTATCTCAATCTCGAGTAAAAGCAAATGAGGTTTGTGGTAAACGACCTTCCACTTCTAAAGCCAAATTGTTTAGGGTTTATTATTTTGTTTTCTTCCAAGTGTTTGGTCCATTTATTTCTGATGACTTTTTCGCATATTCTTGCTACTGTGCTTGTAAGGGATACCGGTCTGAAATTTGTAGGATCTTCCCTATTTCCTCCGTTGTATATTGGTACTATATCTGCATCTTTCCAATCTTGAGGTACCTTTCCTTCTTTGAGTGAGGAGTCTATTATCTTGTGTAGTTTGTCTGTCAGTTCGTGTGTGTGTGTGTGTGTGTGTGTGTGTGTGTGTGTGTGTGTGTGTGTGTGTGTGTGTGCGAGCGCGCTTCCTCACGTAAACCCGACCTAAACCTATTATAAACCAAACGTTATCCTCGGGGTACCCCGTCTCTCGCTATACCGTTTCAATTCACTCTCGTCGCTTGTCGCGCTCACCACCTCTTCCTGAAATCTATTTCATCAGTCTTTGACCATTGGGGATTTATATAGTATATATATATATATATATATATATATATATATATGTATATATATGTATATATATGTATGTATATATATACATAAATATATATATACATAGATATATATTTATTTATTTATTATTATTATTATTATATTTATTATTTTTTTTTTTTTTTTTTTTTTTTTTTTTAGGTTTCCCTTTGTCTCGCCAAGCCTTTTGTATAGAATATTCTTCATCTGTAATATTTTGTGAATGGCTACTTCTTGCCCTTCCTTACATCAGTTCCCGTTACCTCAGCGTCTTCGACCTCTCTGAGGATAAAAGCAAATTTTGCAGACTTGTTACCCACGTCGAAATGGCTCATTCAACATTCTTCGGTTACACAATATCTTTCTTTCCATGCTGGCTCCAGACTGATGCAGTTTACTTTAGACTGTCTTATGCAAAGAGTAAGCAGTAATTTCACCATTTCCGCTTCCTTGTGTTTGAAGGCAGTTCTCGTGTTTACCCACCGTGCATGCGCTCTTCTCTGCTGTTTTTTTTTTTTTTTTTTTTTTTTTTTTTGTCTTCGGATTTAACTCTATCGTAAAATTACTCCCATTTCAATCCTTTTTTTTGTATGTGTGCGTGTGTGCGTGTTTCTGCTTGTTTGCTTATGTGTGTTCGTGTTTGTGTGTGTGTGTGTGTGTGTGTGTGTGTGTGTGTGTGTGTGTGTGTGTGTGTGTGTGTGTGTGTGTGTGTGTGTGTGTGTGTGTGTGTGTGTGTGTGTGTGTGTGTGTGTGTGTGTGTGTGTCTGTGTAGAATATTTTAGACTTCCCCTACTTCTACTAAGTTTCCTTTTTTGGCGTCGAGTTTCACCTTCTTTTTCTAACACCAAGAACAAATTTTGTTATTCTCCAGGATATCATATTTTATTGTTTCCTACATACTTATTATTTTTCCGTCATCCGTAGAGACATTTCTGTAGCTTGTAGTTGTCTGATCATTCAGGCAATCCTTTATGTATTAAAAAAAAAAATTCCTTGTGGCACTCCACTCATTGCATCGTGTGTGTGTGTGTGTGTGTGTGTGTGTGTGTGTGTGTGTGTGTGTGTGTGTGTGTGTGTGTGTGTGTGTGTGTGTGTGTGTATTGATTTGTTTTACTTAGGAAGACTTATACCACCTTACCAGTCCATCAATTCTTTTTTCCTATGGAAATCCTATACGTAGCAGTCTACCAAAACTATTTATTTCCTTTTCTTTTTTTCCAGATATCCAATTTGTGTCTTGTTTTTCCTCGGTGTTTGAGGCCATGTCGGGAGAAAAATAAGGAGAGATTGGTTTATCTAATTTCCTTGATCTAACTCTGAACTACCTATCTGATGTCAAATCATATCTCTCAAGCGCTTTTATCCTTCTCATCCTTACTATGTTCTTCGGTATTTTATATAATACATTTACGAAAGATACTGATCTATAGTTATAATGGATGGAGAACAATATTCGTTAGTTAACAATGCTTTCTGCTTTTATTCTCAAGTAAAAAACTTTTGAGCATTTTTGTGATAAGGTTACTCAGCTCTTATGCTCAACTCGAAATTTCATTCTGAATGGGGATGACAGGTGATAATGGATATGGAACTGCCTAGTGTAGGCCTTATGGTCTCTTGTAGTCTTCTTCATTCTTATGTCCTTATGATATCCTTTTATCCATCTAATTTAAACAACTTGTCTCTAACTTCATCCTTTCTTTTGTCCTGCCCACCTCTTCCTTTGGAACGAATTCCAAACTTCCTTTTTCTGCGCAAAGACTTTATGAAACCCAGTATTTAGTATTGCACATTATTCTTCTCTTTTGCGTGTAACCCTGCATACTTATGAGCTCAGCATTTTCTATCTTAATGATATATTTTCCACTCTTCATGCGTATCTTCACGTTTGATATTATGCGGAACTTCTCTTTCAATATCTCTTTCCTCTTTTCCTTTTACTCTCGCATATTAATAAATATAGACTCCTTGTTTGTTTCACTGTCTATGCGCAGGACTTTCACGAGGTGTAATAAAATCAAATGGCGACAGTCAGAGGAAATATAAGAGTATAAGTTATCATTAGCGTTGCAAAGGCTAAATCTGATACGCCCTATTTCCTCGTGTCTCTTATTTCTCCTCAACATATTGTCCTGTATTTATTTCGCTTTCCTACATTTCGCATTGAACCAATCCTTTACTATTCCTGATGGCCTTCCTTGTGTATGTTCACCCTCTAAAAAATAATTCGGTACCCTTAAAGCACGATACATTATGACACAAAGCACGGGGCTTTCTGAATAGGAACTCAAGTTACGTTGCATGGTTGTTATTTCTGTCACTGTTGCGTTATTGTGTAGAGCTTCCTAATGGTCGTATCATGCGTTTGCTGGTAAGTGACAGTGTTAGTGTAGGCGCTATTTTAGTGGTTTGTGGAAAATATTGCCACTAACAACCTGCAGTGGGTATATATATGGAGGCTATAAAGAGATATACGATGTAGCGCCTTTTGAAATATGGATTTGGAATGCAGTGGTGAAACATGGCTATGATCAAGCCTCTCTATATCTGTTTACCAGTCATGATATAGCATGTTTCATAGGAAAAAATATATAGTAAGTGCTGCATATATATAATGGATTTTTGAATATTTGAATAGCCTCGTCTACAATAAGTTTTCGATCTATGCTCAACTAGTGAAAGCATAAATTCCTTTATGCCATCCATTGGTTCTGCATACTAACGGCAGTAATGAACCTAATACTCGCATTAGTACGTTACTATGATACATGTTTTTTTGTGATTTTTTTTTATAAAAAATCACAAAAAAATATGTATCATAGTGTTTCATAATGTAGTCTTCTGATATTGGATGGCTACATACTTTCTGGTTATCTTTCTCACCTACCCAGTGGTATAACCTTGTTGCTAAACATAACTCCCTAAGTGGAAACCTAACCTAACTACTTCGCAGGAGTTCCTCTAAGCCTGGGGTACTCAACCTACTTCTTCATGTTTCCTCTACTTATGGAATTCTGTTTTCGTCTCCTGTGCAGTATTTCCAGCGCCACATAAATCTCTTGTCACCCACTATCTCCTGCAAGCTTTGAGTATCAGGAACCCTTTGCAAGTATCAGCTGGTTAGGAAGTCCTACGTCTAAACCAGTTGTTCCCAAACTTTTTCAGATCGTTACCCAGTTTACCGTACCACATTAAGAATGTTACCCCTTTCACAAAATGTTGTCAACATTGATATATATGGCTAAATTAAAACACTAGAGATATTTTCGTTTATTTATTGTATTTGAACATTGTGCATCTCTAATGACTATTGCCAAAGATGTCAAGAACATCAGAGGGATGGGTGGAGTTGCATGTTCGAAGCTAATTGAGGAATTCTTGGCTTCTTGATTTTCAGAATTCTTCTTCTTCTTCTTCTTCTTCTTCTTCTTCTTCCTCTTCTTCTTCTTCTTCTTCTTCTTCTTTTTCTTCTTCTTCTTCTTCTTCTTCTTCTTCTTCTTCTTCTTCTTCTTCTGCTTCTTCTTCTTCTTCTTCTTCTTCTTCTTCTTCTTCTTCTTCTTCTTATTATTATTATTATTATTCTGCTTGTTCTTCTTCTTCTTCTTCTTCTGCTTGTTCTTCTTCTTCTTCTTCCTCTTCTTCTCTTCTTCTTCTTCTTCTTCTTCTTCTTCTTTATCTTTTTCTTCTTCTTCTTATTCTTCTTCTGCTTCTTCTTCCCTTCTTCTTCTTCTTCTTCCCTTCTTCTTCTTCTTCTTCTTCTTCTTCTTCCCTTCTTCTTCTTCTTCTTCTTATTCTTTACTTGTTCTTCTTATTATTATTATTATTTACTTATTATTATTTAATTATTATTATTATTATCGTTATTATTATAATTTATTATTATTATTATTATTATTATTATTATTATTGTTATCATTATTATTATCGTTGTCATTCTTATTATTATTATTATTACAATTATTATTGTTATTATTATTATTATTATTATTATTATTATTGTTGTTATTATTATTATTATTATTATTATAATTATTATTATTATTATTATTATTATTGTACCCCCGCAAATTCGTTAGATTACTCTCTAGGGGTAATTTACCCCCCTTTTGGGAACCAATGGCCTAAGTTAAACAAGTCGTGCAACGTCAGTAAGAACAAAATAATTTGATTTCTGGAAACGGTAACTATGCGCCGTGATTACCACGAAACTTCAGGCTCAGCGAAAAACATCAAATGAAAAAGAACTCATTTATAATCCGTTAAATAAGACGGTGACGCCACTGAAAATATCAGAACACGTTTACGTGCACACACTGAAAGAAATAAGAGGATTAGAGAAGCAGGGCTACCAACTACACCAGACATTTACGGCGCTGGCTTTAGAGATCGTTCAAAGTGATAATCACAGCAAAGGGTCCCGAAACATTTTTAAAAGAGTATATAGCCAGGGACACATAAACCTACCATAGCAGTTTGCTGCGTGTCTAATTTCTTACATAAACTCAGACAAATTCATTTAGTAAATCAACACTACAAGCAAATACACCACTTTATGCTATACTGTTCCATGTTGACATGTCGCTGGCTAGATTTTTCTCTGTACAGTATATTTCTCGGAACCGTTGGTACTGATCTGTTACTTAGCTTGTTCCGAGCTTATTTTTCTGTGTATGAACTTCTTTAAATCTCTATAATCCCCCCCCCTTTTCATGTCATATACGATTTTTTTGTTTCTCTTTTTATCTAACTTGTAAATCAATAAGTAATTAGATTCTAGCAGAATGAATAGCCTTGCTTGAACTAGATCCTCCTAATCTTTCGTTCGCTTTGTTCTCCCACTCACGTTTCGGTGCAGAATTGTTTCATCATCAGGTTTTATAGGGTATTACAACAACACTCTCTTCCCTGGTATTTATTTCAGTAGACTCTCCTTCCTTGTATAATTCTGTTTTATTACAGGTAAAGTTCCCTCGTAATAATAATCTTCAGCTCCTTGATAATTTCTTAAGGGATAGGTGTGGGTATGGGTGTGGGTGTGAGTGTGGGTGTGGGTGTGAGTGTGGGTGTGGGTGTGTGGGTATGGGAGGCACGCACACACACACACACACACACACACACACACACACACACACACACACACACACACACACACACACACACACACACACACTCTCCACACACACACACTCCACACACACCTCATGGCGCGACGGTTAGAGTTCTCGCCTGCCACTACGGCGGTCAAGGATCGAATCCCGCCCAGGGCTGAAATAATTTCAGTATCCCTACGCTGCGGGTTGTTACTCCAACTCCCGTGGGCGGGGAGTTGGGTATGTGTGTGCGTGTAAGGTCACAGTATTACCCACAGATCGGTCATACGAACTCTAAGCTCTCATCCGGGAGGTTAATAACTGCCGATCACGAGTTCGACACGTGATCCAAGACCATGGTGAATCACATACACACACACTTATCGACAAAGGTCCGAGACGCTCAGCCGTCACTCCACACCATCACTCAGGGAAGGTAGTTAAGGTAAAAAAAAAATTACTGTGACCTGAGTGACGGCGTGTGCCTGAGTGACGGCGCAGAACGACGCCGGAGCACCTCGGACCCCCATCGATTGGTGTGCGTTTTTTTTTTTTTTCTTCTTCTTTTTATCTTACATTCTCCAAGCCATAGTGATAACATGTGTATAAACTATTGATTAAATCCTTTATTTTTACCTCGAATTCGTAGAATACATATTTGTTGTACAGCTTGCTAACCAAACTGACATAATTCCTCAGTGTTGTGTATTAAAATCACTCCTTCCCTTTTATTTTTATTTTCTTTCCCTCCATTTAATAACACTTCAATTTTTTTTTTCCATTTACCATATAATGCATAAGTTGCTCCCTGATATATCTGATTCTACCTCTGATATTTTTAAGGACTTGCTTTCAACATACGAGTACATCATCTTTAGCGCTTTACTAGTTTATTTTCCAATAATCTAGATGTTTGTTTGCTTTTTCTTTCAAATATACCAATAGATGAATTTACCTTTCCAGAAACCCGACGGATTATATTCCTCGTTTCCATCTGCATTTATTTCACAAACCAGCTACATTTCTTACTCAAGATTATTATTTTCTTTATATCTTAATCAGTCTTTCATATTTACGTCCGTGATTTGCTGCAGCTTGCAATAAGTATAATCAGTTCTTTCTCTGAAATAGTCTTGTTGTCCCACTCTTGAATGCTCTTGGATTTCATGTCTTCAATTCACATTTATCTGTTATTTCTCTCATCCACAAGTCTCTTGTCTGTTCTATCCAGCGTCCCTCTTCACTTTCTCTCATTTGATCCTTTGCTTACATTTACTTCTAGGAAACCTATCGGTATCGGATTTCTGCTCCTCATAAAAGCCTCGTCCACAGCCTCCTTTATTTCAAGGGATATTCCTTAATCCATACTCGCTAATCTCTCTCTCTTCTTTTCCTTCATGTTTCTGTGTGTGCGCGAGCGTTTCGTGCGTGTATGTGTGTATATGTGTGTGTATGTAATTCACCATGATCTTACACCACGTGTTGGACTTGTGATCAACAGCTAAGTGTGTGTGTGTGTGTTTGTGTGTGTGTGTTTGTGTGTGTGTGTGTGTGTGTGTGTGTAAGTGTGTATTTGTTTGTATGTGTGTGTGTGTGTGTGTGTGTGTGTGTGTGTGTGTAAGTGTGTGTGTGTGTAAGTGTGTGTAAGTGTGTGGGGATGTTTGTGAGTGCGTATGTGCTTAATTGCTATTAAAAACTAACTTTCAAAAATATATATGAAGTAGACTTATAAATTCCAATAAAACTCTTCATTCTACTTGATCTTTTCAGTGTTGTAGGCGTTGCTCACTGGTGTAAATACAAACCGGGCTACATTTCAAAAATGTAATATTCCTTGTCGTTTCAATTTTTATTTATTTATTTATATATCTATTTATTTGGTTATTCGTTTATTTATTCATTTATTCATTTATTTATTCATTTATTTATTTATCTATTTTTGTCTAAATGCGCGTAGGAGAGAATGTCAACAAAAATGGACATGTGCCTAAGGATGTGAGCACAAATGTGGATGTGAATGTGATAGTATGGATGGAGAGAAATGTGGGTGTGGGTGTGAGTGTGGGCGTGTGTGGGTGTATGTGTGTGTGTGTGTGTGTGTGTGTGTGTGTGTGTGTGTGTGTGTGTGTGTGTGTGTGTGTGTGTGTGTGTGTGTGTGTGTGTGTGTGTGTGTGTGTGTGTGTGCACGCGTGTGTGTGTGGGTGTATGTGTGTGTGTGTGTGTGTGTGTGTGTGTGTGTGTGTGTGTGTGTGTGTGTGTGTGTGTGTGTGTGTGTGTGTGTGTGTGTGTGTGTGTGTGTGTGTGTGTGTTTGTACATACATGTGCGTTTACTTATGCGTGTAAGTGTACATGTGCTTTTATGAATGTGTTTTAATATTTATGATGCTCGTCTGACATGTGTTTGTGTATTTTTGTTTTTTCATTTATTTAATCCAGCGAACACGTATTTCTATTCCTACTCTACCTGCGTTGTGTCCACGCATGTGGCTTTAGTGTTGCGTAAACTAGCAACATCTGTTGGACGCGCGTCTAACTGTGTTTCCCTTCTTTAGGTGAGGATTCCCGTTTTCTGTTTCATGTTAGAATTACGGCATTAATATCAATTTCTTCTGTTATTGTGTTTTTTTTTTTCACCTAATTGAACATATCATTATTTACAATTAATTTTTAGTATAGGTCAAGTAAATTGTATGAATATTTTACTTTACAGGGGGAAATGAAAACTACAGCTATGGTTTTATAACGTATTTTAAAGTCTGCAGAAAAGAGAAATCATATTTAAATTTTGTTTAGTTCTTTATAAATACTTCTTTTTTTTTTGTCAACAGTAAATTTATATCAGTGTGATAACAGTGGATACATGAAGAAAATTGTGTTTTTTCTGTTTAACTTCAGAGTTGGAGACATTTTAGTTGATTATATTATCAAAGGAACTTGTTGGATTCAGTTGTTGAGATTCAGTGATAAGAAAACCATTGTGTCCTTTTAAGTGATGTGATATAAAACTGTGTGAGCTTCATAAGATTCATATAAACCTCTGCTCCCTCAGAAACGTAAGTACAGTGTGTCTAAAGAGTGTTTACCCTCAGTGGCTACAATGTTTTGGTCTTACAGCTGATTTGCTGTTGACATCGAAATACTGTTTGCACTTGGTAAGTTTTTCTTTGTGATTTATTCCTCCAGGAAATACAATCGTAAAGATTATAGTGGGATGAATTTAACAAATCATGCGCGTTTTTTTTTTCTTTTATCTACATTGCAATAAGAATAATTTGCCTTTCATCACTTCTCCCGAGAGCAAAGCGAACTTAGAAATACAAGATAACGTATGACAGAACCTCAGGACTGTCTA
>NC_134790.1:9479828-9484828 GCF_046742065.1 Oratosquilla oratoria
TATATGACCGATCTATGGGTGATACTGTGACCTTATACGTACATACACACCCAACTCCCCGCCCACAAGAGTTGGAGTAACGATTCGCAGCGCATAGATACTGAAATCATTTCAGCCCTGGGAGGGATTCCAACCCGGACCTCCGTAGTGGCACCCGGGAACTCTACCACTGAGCCATCGAGTCGTGTACTGTAATTTTTTTTTTTTTTTTTATTGCATGGCATTTATTACTAATTTGTACCTGTGAGTGATTATTTAGTTTCTTTTGTTATGTTGGGGAAAGATTTTTCTTTTTGTAAATTAGTGTTACAATTCTAGGTTCCACGTTTGTGTTGTGTTTAACTTTTCTGATTGTGGTGTGGTCTGTAAAGTCTAGCAGCGTTGTCTGTGTCGAGTTTTGTTATTTGTATTTGTGTTTTGTGCATAGAGGAAACATATAGTAAGTTCTGCAGTTCCCTGTGATTATTTATAACGTGATTTATGCTTATTTGCTGAATGTTTATATTGTGTCAGGGTGGTTTGGTTTGAGAGCTTAGGTATGTGTAGACAGCAATTCCTCTTCCTTGCGAATTATTTTGTTTTGGTGTTGTGAATGTAGGAATAATTTTTGCTAATTTCTATTCTGTTGGCACATCCTACGTCGTGATCGTCTTTAATTTTCATTCTTATAGCTTCTAGTGAGATAAAAAAAAATCTTTTTAATTTCCTTCAAAATTCTTGGATGCCAACCGTCAGGCCTTGACGTTTTATTAACTTTAAACTTTTTTGTATACATAAGACTTCACCTTGAGCTGCTTTGCCTATGAATACGGAAATAAAATAACTGTATAAGCTATGAGAGAGTTAATTCTATTTCCAGCCAACTTACCTCTTATGTAAATTGTAGAATGCTTGAATTTTTCTTCAGATTTACAGCAATTTTCATCACAAACTGTCATCTTGTTTTGTCGTTTTATCTGTACTTTTTTTTAATCCCTCTAGTTTATCACACAACTATAATGACTCACAAGGAGATTCAGAATGCTTAAGTTTCTTTTAAGCCTCCATTTTTGGGTGTGGGTGTGTGTGTGCGTGTATTTTTAGCTTGATTGTAGTCACTATATTCAACATTTTTACCAACTTTAGACATACCATATATTCACGGTTAATAATCAGTAGTTTGAGCTTATGGCTATGTTGCGTCTTTCTTATGTTTCGAAAAAAAAAAATTCATAGGAAAATTGTCCGGGAAGCTAAAACCTACTCCTGCATGTTCCAATGCCACCCAGCTGTAGTCATCGAAGTTGAAATCTCCTATTATCAACGTATCACGAATACAAGAGCTTCTTCAAACAAAAGATCATCATCCTCCAGTGCTGATTTTCATTTGTATGTCTTTTCCCAGTTTATTTGAGTTAATTGAACTCGTAAAACATCATAGCCATCTTCCTTCACCTTTCATAGTTCAAAAGAATAGAAGTCACTTTTGACGTTTATAAGATCAGAACACTCGTATCTATCTCCTGTCTCTCTTTCTCTCTGTCTGTCTTTCTCCATATCTCTCTTTCTCTGTGTCTCTTTCTCTCTCCCTCTTTCTCTCTCCCTCTTTCTCTACCCCTCTCTCTTCTCTCTCTCTTTCTCTTCTCTCTCTCTTCTCTCTCTCTCTCTCTCTCTCTCCCCCTCTCTCTTCTCTCTCTCCCTCTCTCTTCTCTCTCTCTTTCTCTCTTCTCTCTCTCTCTCTCTCTCTCTCTCTCTCTCTCTCTCTCTCTCTCTCTCTCTCTCTCTCTCTCTCTCTCTCTCTCTCTCTCTCTCTCTCTCTCTCTCTCTCTCTCTTTCTATCTCTCTTTTTTTCTTTTCTCTTTTCTTCTCTTTTTCTCTCTCTCTCTCTCTCTCTCTCTCTCTCTCTCTATCTATCTATCTATCTATCTCTTCATTTCCCTCTCCCTTTCCCTTTCCCTCTCCCTCTCCCTCTCTTCTTCTCCCTTTCTCTCCCTCTCTCTCCCTATCTCTCTCTCTCTCTCTCTCTCTCTCTCTCTCTCTTTTCTTTTATTTCCTCTCCTTTGACCTTTCTGTACATAAATATAATAGTTGTTTGTTTTCAATTAGGTACATGTTTCTGTTTATCATTTATTCTTATACACAATTTCTGCAAGAAGAATTTAGTTTTATTTCTTTAATAGTTCATTAGTGTTGCCCATTTGAACTCGATATATTATCTATTTTAAGTTTATCTATTCGTCTAGATCAGTGGTTCTTAACCTGTGAGGAATTCCCCCACTGGTGGGAAATGGCGGAGTTGCCAAGTGGGGAATGACCGGTCGGACAGAAGAACCACTGTCTTTTTTTTTTTTTTTTTTAATCGATGTGCTTTTGTTTTTGTTTTTTTGTTTCTGGTGTCTTCTTGCTGTCACCGATGCTGTGGTGGGAAATGGAGAGTTGGCTCACTAAAAAGTGGGGAATTGGAGAAAAAAGGAAAACCCCTGGTCTAGAGTCTCTAGAAATGCTTTAGAACTATTTAGCTTGCAATAGGCATAACGAAGGCTGAACTGGTCAGAAACATACAAGTACATAATTTAGTTTCTTAGAGTGAGATATACAACCATTAGTTCTAGAACCGATTTCAAAGTAAATTAAAATGTGATGGATCCTAGAAAGGATCATGCTGAATGTGACCTTTTCTAAAGAACTTTGCTGTCGACAAGATTAGAAACAATATGTGACTGCTGTTTAATAAAAGACAATGATTTTTCTACATCAGAACGTTCCAATAAATATATCATGAAAAAGACAAGATTGCTGCCTCTCTTGATTTTAACAACGTGAATATAGCTATCGTTGCAAAACATATATGCCTCACTACATTAGGAGAGGGGAGGTCGCCGATTTGATGAAGCGGCCTTGCTGTGAATGTGCCCTGTCTTACGAGACTGCTTCTGACCCAGGGCAGTGAGTGAGATGCAGAGATGACCCGTCATCCAGGAGGAGCCAAGATAAGAGGGAGGGAGGGGGAGAATGGGAGTGGAGTATGTCGGGATGGAATAGGTGGGGATGGTTTTTATGCCTTTATTTTTTGGCTACCTCCCTTATAAGGGAGAAAAACACTGTGGTATATGTATGTACGAGTATGTACATTAGGTAAAATTCGTAACGAATGGTGTGATGTTCGTAGTTCACTACACAAAACAAAACACGACATTCTCTGGAATAAACAACTCCTATTGTGACTGGCTGGAAGATCTGACCTTACACACACACACACACACACACACACACACACACACACACACACACACACACACACACACACACACACACACACACACACACACACACACACACACACACACACACACACACACACACACACACACACACACACACACACACACACACACACACACACACACACACTTGGTAGGTGCCCGAACCTGTATGGGCGGAACGCATATAATCCTTCCCGTATACATTACCTCATTTAAACTTGATATCCCTGTTTCAAATAGGCCTCTTCGACGTTTCCAACTTGTTTCTTTTATGGGCGGAGAGCCAAAGGGAGAGCAAACGTGCAAAGGGACTTTGATTCACTAAACTCTCCGAACACCAGGAATATGATTACCAAGATAAATAGAAAACCCTGCCGCTCCAGGAGAGGTCAGCGCGTCTGAACTTTATGTAATTTTCCAATCTGAATATTGTGCCTTGGTAATAGGATTACACGAAAAGCTCTCTTCTACCAAATCCCCTTCCACTCTACTCTCTTTCCCTCTATCACTCCCTCTCCGTCCCTCTCTCTCTCTCTCTCTCTCTCTCTCTCTCTCTCTCTCTCTATATATATATATATATATATATATATATATATATGTGTGTGTGTGTGTGTGTGTGTGTGTGTGTGTGTGTGTGTGTGCGTGCGTGTGTGTGTGTGTGTGTGTGTGTGTGTGTGTGTGTGTGTGTCTGTCTATCGTTACGAGAAATAAACTAACAGGCTCCACCGCTAGGACTCGAACTCTTGTATAAGCGAGTGCTTATCACAAACCAAGACGATACCATTGTGCCACGCGTGACCGTACAAAAGGGAACGAACGAGAACAGAACCTGACCGTTCTCCCGACAAGACTTTGGTGCTAGAGTATGTATACTTATTTCATCGAATCTTTCTTCAGGCGAGCCATCCGACAAATTATGCATCGTTACCATAAATGGATTAACAAGTTTGTTTATTAATTTATGGTAACGATACACAACTTGTCGGATGGCTCGCCTGAACAATGACTTGGTGAAATAAGTATACATATTCGTACTATATCATGCAAGGGCTATCGGGGGAACAATCAGGTCCTGTTCCAGATCAATCCCTTTTGTACAGTCACGCGTGGCGTAATGGTATCGTCCTTGGTTTGTAATAAGCATTTGCTCATACAAATGTTCGGGTCCCAGCGGTGGTCTATCAATATAGCTATATATTCATCAGAGTATATTTATAGTTTAGTATATTTCTCTTTTCATTCATATATAATATATATATATATATGTATATATATATATATATATATATATATATATATACTGTATGTATATATAAGTATATATTTGTGTATATATGTATACATATGTGTATATACATACGTATATATATGCATATATGCATATATACATGTCTATATACGTATATGTATACATGCATATACATATATTTCATTAGTGTCTTTTTCTGTGTATTTTCCCATTTATCTATTTGTTTATTTCAAGTCCACCAGATGTGATTAATTTCATATTCACTTTCACATAATTATTCTTATGTTTGTTTATTTACCCATAGTACTGTATCACATCTTGTTAAATACCAAAAGTTGCATCGATATGCTTTCGTGTCGTAAGACACTACGAGCCAGTGAGTGGAATATCAACAAAGGAGGAAGTAACTTCCCGAGGGAAACATCTGGTGTCTGAATATTGGTCAAGGTACTAAACAATAAAGTGAAACACGTGGAGGGAATACAGGAATACAGTGAATCTTCCTTATA
>NC_134790.1:9492328-9517328 GCF_046742065.1 Oratosquilla oratoria
TGTGGTTAAAGATAAGGCTGTGTCAGGGTTGTGTAATGTCGCCAATGTTGTCCCGCGTGTTTACGGATGAGACTGAGCGTGAGGCAGATGTAGGGGTAATGTGTTAGGGTCCGGAGTTACTAACAAACAACTTTTTGGGGCCAAGAGTTTTTAGCATAACTCCGGCACATGCAAATACTATCATTTTTTTTTTTTTTTTTTTTTTTTTTTTTTTTTTTTTTACATTTTTATATTTTTAATTTTTTTTTTATTTATTTTTTTTTTTTTTTTTTTTTTTTTTTTTTTTTTTTTTTTTTTTTTTTTTTTCAACCAAAACACTTTTAACAGCTCCTACCGTACGGAAGACACATGCATCACACATGCAAATACTATCATTGTTTTTTTGTTTTTTTTTACCAAAACACTTTTAACAGCGACTACCGTAAGGAGGACAAGTTCACCTAAGAGGTACTTTATAAGCATTAAATTGCAATTAAATAGTGTCTGCTAGTTGTCCGCTAGTTCTGATGTTATATCCAAAACCAATGCAGTGTGTGAATACAGATGTACCACTGGAGATTGTGCGCCTCTCAATTCAACCAACATACTGTCTCAGTAACCGGCTGTCCCTGCATTTACAGCGAGGGGCGATCAAACATCACTATTCACTATTAGACAGGAAAACATCGTCAGTTAAACTAAGATTGTTACGCAACACTTTAAACCCACTATCGAAGAAATAATATCAGAAGTACAGGAAAACTGTATATACATATATATATATATATATATATATATATATATATATATATATATATATATATATATATTGAGACATTCTGACAGGTTGATGTAAGCGGAATAGGAAACACAGGAGTCTTAGTCTTGAGTTTATTCCTGACTAGTTTCGCAGGTATGCTTTTTCAAAGGAATATGTGTACAAACGGGCTGTGGGCATTATATACATGGGGTGGACCTCACCACCTCTCCGAGTTGTCATAGTTGGTGGCGAATGTGAACATCACATTGTGGCTCATGTAACAATGAAGACATTTTTACAATTAAATATGATAACACTAATACCAAAGAAATTATTAATAGAAAATGTAACAATAGTAATGGTAACGATGAAGATAAATTAATAATATTAACAATAATAACAAAAATGATAGTAGCAATACAGGAAATAATAACAATAGAATAAAAGTAATAATAATAAAAACAATAATAAAAATGATAATACTAATAACCAAGAAATAAAAATTATTAATAGTAATTATGACAATAACAGTGAAAACAATGATAATTAAATATTTAGATAGTAACAATAATAATAACAATAATAATAATAAAGATAATGAAAGTAATAATAATGAAGATGGTAATAATAAAAATAAAAATGTAATGATAAAATTATAAATATAATGATAGAAATAATAAATAATAGTTATAATAACAATGATAATAATAATAGTGTTGAGAATAAATAGTAACAAATAGCATTAAAAGAATAAATCATGATAAAAAGTTGGGGCAAGGTAGCATGGAGGAACTTCAGAGTGAAAGGAAGAAAGCTGGAGAGGGTAGGCCGAAGTGGGAAAAAGGTATCTACTTAGGGTCGGGGGGTCTGGGAAGCCATTCTTGGAGGGCAAGTGTCGCGGTAGATTTTGTCCATTTCGAGTCACCAGTTCTCTTGTTTGTGTTTTTGTGGTTGGCAATGTAAAGTGATTCAATTATTTTCCGTTGTTTCTTGTGTAGCCCTTTAGCTAGAATGGTGGAACCCTCCCAGTTAGGCAAATGTCCCTCTGTGTCAATGTGGTTAACTAGAGCGTTGGTTTCTCGGTGGTGTCTAATGTCCGCTTTGTGTTCCTTGAGTCTGTTGTCAAGTCCTCTGTATGTCTCTCCGTAGTATGCACAGTCACATCCTTTGCAGGGAATTTTGTAAACGATGCTATTGTCACGGTTCGTCTTGGTTCTGTTGGTGGTCAAGTGTCCTATTTTCTTCCCTGTGTCATTTACTATGATGAGTCCTGTCTGTCTCAACGTTTTGGAAAGCATGTGAGAGAGGCCAGAGTTAGGAACCACAAGGTATCGTAAATTTGTCCTCTCTTCACATCCTTTCCTCTGTCTGATTTTAATGGCTTTCCGTAGTGACGTCCCTAACATGCCCTCTGGGTACCTCAGGTTCCTGAATGCAGCGGTTACGTATTCAATTTCCTCTTGTAAATACTCTTCGCTGCATATTCTAAGAGCCCTAAGGTAAAACCCAATGATAACCCCTGATTTGGTCTTCTCGTCGTGTGCGCTAAAATAGTGGATAAAGTCGTCTTTGTTTGTCGGTTTACGGTATACCTTGAACCTAGCGCTGCTGTCCGATCTGATGACGACAGCGTCTAGGAAAGGTAGGGAACCGTTGGTCTCTTCCTCTACTGTGAATTTAATTCTTTTGTCCACGTTGTTCAGTTGTTCCAGTATGTTTCTTGTGTCGTTTGTTTTGTGTGAAATGAAGAGGATGTCGTCAACATAACGGTACCACCTGGAGTTAGCTGGGACGATATGCAGAAGGTGGTCCCTTTCCAAAGTCTCCATGTAGAGCGATGCTGCCACCGCACTCAATGGAGACCCCATCGGAAGCCCCTCATGTTGTCTGTATTCCTGCTTGTTAAAAACAAAGGAACCAAATTTTTATGCACTTATCTTCATCGTTACCATTACTATTGTTACATTTTCTATTAATAATTTCTTTGGTATTAGTGTTATCATATTTAATTGTAAAAATGTCTTCATTGTTACATGAGCCACAATGTGATGTTCACATTCGCCACCAACTATGACAACTCGGAGAGGTGGTGAGGTCCACCCCATGTATATAATGCCCACAGCCCGTTTGTACACATATTCCTTTGAAAAAGCATACCTGCGAAACTAGTCAGGAATAAACTCAAGACTAAGACTCCTGTGTTTCCTATTCCGCTTACATCATATATATATATGCATATACATATATATAAATGTACATTTATGCATGCACATGTATATATGCATACACACACACACACATACACACACACACACACACACACACACACACACACACACATATTTATATATATATATATATATGTGTGTGTGTGTGTGTGTGTTTGTGTGTGTGTGTGTGTGTGTGTGTGTGTGTGTGTGTGTGTGTGTGTGTGTGTGTGTGTTTGTGTGTATGTATGCATATACATGTATGTATATACATATACATGTGAGATTGAAAAGGTCGAGAGAAGTAAAGGACCAATAAGAATTAGAAAAAAACGAAAAAGGAAATGAGGCGGCTTGTATAAAGTGTCAGACATGGATAGAAACTTGCGTATCGTCCCACAAACAGTATCAGAATCATCAATCCTTCTCGCAATGTTGATGGAGGGGAAGAAGAAGAAGAAGAGAAACGAAAACAGAAGGGCGAGTTCGCAGACGAAACAACGGAATAAGAAATACAGAGAAAAAGGGAGGAAACAGTTTGACACGGAGTCTGAAAAACAGCGGTCGGCGACCCAGGTCTTGACATGAAAGGCAAGACGTAATGATTTTTGAGGAAAGTGGAGAACCCTAGTTCTCAGACGACGACGACGACGAGCCACGGTAGAAAGGACATTCAAGAAACCGGGTCAGCGGAAGAAGGGTCCAGACACCTTCGGGGAACATAGTTGAGCCTACAAAAGGCGATGTTAGATGAAGACTACTCCTAAGGGCCATTTACACCGTCGAACAGTTTGACAAACCCGGATTGTCAAGCAAGTGTTTGAAGATATGTTTGACCGTGTAAATGGGGTATTTGGTCGTCAAACACGTTTGTCGAACGTGTTTGACAACCAAATACCCTATTCACACGGTCAAACATCACTTCAAACTCTTGACAAACCGGATTCGTCAAACCGTTTGACCGTCTAAATGCCCCTTAAGACAGCTACAGTAATAGATTCGTTTAATAAAAGAGTGAAAAGGGTAAGAAACGAAGGTAAAGGAAAAAAAAAGAGCGTGCAGTAAGGAAGGCTGTGACACACAAAGTGGATTTCATTGAACAAGTGCAGAAAGGACGCATTGAACGCACGAGACTGCCATTCGTGATGTGACATGAATTTGGGAATAAAAAAGTAATTGGTCAAAATATAAGGCACCAAGGAAATGTAAAATGAAAAAGGTATGATGAACAGGCAATTTAGGAGTGTATACTGTGTTTAACAGATGGTGTTCAGGATTTAGAAAACGTTGATTTGAAAAGCACCAGATCGAATTTAATCCAAAAAAAAGCGCAGTAATGCACATAAGTAGAAATAACACTACATTATCATCATTACCGCCAACACATCACAGTCATCATAACCACAACACGACGAACGCCACACCACAACCATCACCACACTGCCACCAGATTCAGCATTATTTTCATCACAATCACCTCATCACTGTAACAAACCCCAGTAACACAACTGACACATCACCATCACTGCTATCACCACACCGTCACCAACACCATCACAACCAATACATACTTGAAAAACAACCCAAGTTTTATGAGCTGTATATTATTTTTATGTGATAAAAGGTGCGTGAATATTTTTGTTGTATTTGGAAGCTATAACTGATGTATTTTGGGTAACATTGTTTTTGATTTATTACATGGTTTTATATTTAGTTTTTTTTATGCGACCAGCGATCCGGACATCAACAATTTTGAACATACGCCATGGGACGCGTCGCTTCACTCATGCGCCGTCTCTAATTCCCAGCAAGGTTCCATGCAACCACCCTTCCCATTCCAAACAGCTTTTAGCAAATTCGGTCGATTAAGTCCATGGGTGAATTCTGTGGGCGTCCCCTCCCTCTCCTCCCTCTCCTCCTTCAAGAATTATCTACCCCGTGAGTGGGATCAACATTATAGAAATGATCTGCCCATATAGCCACAACTGACGTTTACGAATTTTGATGGAAACTATCCTCGACTGAGTCTCACGGAGGTCTCTGGTTGGCTGCGTAATCATTCCAACGAAACCCCATGATTCTCAATACCAAAGGCGTCTCGACGCCTCTTCAATTCAGTATTCAATTCCATGTCTCACAGCCATACAGCAAGACAGTGAGCAAAGCTATTTGCATAGATATCGACAGCTACATGCACTGTGGTTGAGCCCATAACACCATAGGCAATACAAACCTTCGAAAGGCCCCCTTATATGACCCACCAACATTATGCGACACAATACCAAGTCCAATGATTCCAGGCTAGGCTTTGGGTGAACATCTTTAACCCATCAGTCCCAGGACTCGAGGGGTAATACAAGCACCCATCGTTTTCGCACTGGGGAAGAAAGCTCCGTACCGTGAGGTGTTGATCCAGGCGGTAGCAGCTTGGCTCAGGGTCTGCATGATTCAAAGGTTCAAGACGGGAGTCTCAATCGACGTACCTCCGAGCCAGTGGGGACCACCCTCCTGGCCTGAGTAGAGAACCAATGAGGGTTGTGAACAACTGTGATTGGCTGGAAGCCGGCAAAGAACCACTGATTGGATGTTTAATGACGTCACTATCAGTGTGTTTGTCAATACAGATAGTAGTAAGCGCCCTAATCAATGCTAAAAATTATATGTTTTTTTTTATAAATGCAGGCACCTACGATGTAGATGGATAGCAGATATGGTGTAGGTAGTGTTCATGTAAAAAATTGTTTATCTAAATGCTGTGCAAATACATGCGGGCATGCACGCAATATGCGTAGACTATTTTTAGAAATTGGATATATGTTCATGTGAACAAGTATTTAGATAGACATGTACAAGGTAAGTGTAGGGTGTGTTGCATGTCAAAACCGGGAAAGCTACACCAAAGTTTTTTTTTTTTTTTTTTTTTTTTTTTTAAGAAACATTCCCTACAATCCTCCCTTTTCAATTCGTGAAATCGTCTTTTCGTTTCCAGCGCTGGAAACTGGGTTGAAATTTTACAGAATACCAGAATGTCGCTTAACGCTTACATTGGCACTCAAACCAAAGCAGGGAAACTTATGTTCCTTTTCAAAGGGGAAGTTCTCAGCCTATCATATATATATATGTGTGTGTGTGTATGTATCTGTATGTGTGTGCGTGTGTGTGTGTGTGTGTGTGTGTGTGTGTGTGTGTGTGTGTGTATGTGTGAGCAAGGTGGAAGAAGTCAAGAGTCTAGATATTAATTTTATTCCTGACCGGTTTCGCTTTACGCGTAAAGCTTAAAGCGAAACCGTTCAGGAATAAACTCGGAACTCAGATCTAGACCAGCGACTTCTTCCATCTTTCTCAACTTGTTACAATGTCTCAACATGTGTGTGTGTGTATATATATATATGTATATATATATATATATATACATATATGTATGTATGTATGTAGATTCTGTTCGTGGTTAATCATATATCTGTCATCTCGATTTGGAAGCGACTTGCAGTGAACTAGCTTGGCTACCCTTTTCATACACAACGCCTCATTGCAAAAGACAAATCTTCATACAAATGTAGTTCAAAGAAGCCATATGGTAACATGGCGGAAGGAAATCAGTATTGATCCTCGAACCCTGCGGTAGAGGGGCCGTGCCTCGCTGCACTGCGTTTTACTCAAGGTGATGAGATCATTGGTGTTAAGAACATAAGACCTTGAGAATGAAGGAGACTGCAAGAGACCATAAGGCCTACACTAGGCAGTTCCATGTCCATTACCACGTATGATCTCCATCTATGAAGTTATCTGACCGTTTTTAAAATTCGACCAATAGTTTCAGATCTCGCTACATGGTTACTTCGCTAACTACCCTATTAGTAAACTAGTTCTTGCCTATTTCCTCCTTGAATCTAAGTATGTGTGTGTGTGTGTGTGTGTGTGTGTGTGTGTGTGTGTGTGTGTGTGTGTGTGTGTGTGTGTGTGTGTGTGTGTGTGTGTGTGTGTGTGTGTGTGTGTGTGTGTATGTGTGTGTGCGTGAGTGTGTGTATGATTGGGTAGAATTGTACAGTGTATGTCTACATATGCTGTATCTGAAACAGAGGAGAGGAGGAAGGAATACATTAGTACAAATAAGTCCTATTATGTCGAATGTTGAGATAAGATCAACAGCATAAAAAAGAAAAGGATATAGTAAATAAGAAATAGGAGAGGAGGAAGGAATACATTAGTACAAATAAGTCCTATTATGTCGAATGTTGAGATAAGATCAACAGCATAAAAAAGAAAAGGATATAGTAAATAGGAAGTTCTGGAGAGAACGGGACGTAATAGAGATCTGAAGAGGTAAGAGATAGAAGGGCTGTTTCAGACGAGCAAGATGGATATAGCTGTCCTGAGGGAAGCAAGACGGAAGATGGATAGGATGAGAAGGGGCGGAAATGCGACGGATGGAAATGAGAAAACCAAGGACGAATGTGGAGGGAAGAGAGCGGGAGAAGGAAAGGAAGTATTCTTTAAAAAATTCTTTCCTTATATAAAATTTTCTTATATAAAACTTGGAAGGAAAAGAATGTTTTTTCTAATACCACTGTAACGGTGGTATTCTTAAAAAAAATCTTTCCTTATATAAATTTTTCTTATTTAAAACTTGGAGGGAAAAAAATGTTTTTTTTTAATACCACTGTAACGGTGGTATTCTTAAAAAATTCTTTCCTTATATAATTTTTTTCTTATATAAACCTTGGAAAGGAAAGAATGTTTTTTTTTTAAGAATACCACTGTAACGGTGGTATTCTTAAAGAAATCTTTCCTTATATAAACCTTATGTAAATCCTTGGAAAGGAAAGATTTTTTCTTAAGAATACCACCGTAAGTATATTGTGGTTGCATTCTTAAAAAAATATTTCCTTATATAAATCTTTCCTTATATAAATCTTATATAAATCCTTGGAAAGGAAAGATTTTTTCTTAAGAATACCACCGTAAGAATATTGTGGTGGTATTCTTAAAAAAAAATATTTCCTTATATAAATCTTTCCTTATATAAACCTTGTGTAAATCCTTGGAAGGGAAAGATTTTTTCTTAAGAATACCACCGTAAGAATATTATGGTGGTATTCTTAAAAAATGTATTTCCTTATATAAATCTTTCCTTATATAAACCTTATATAAATCCTTGTAAAGGAAAGATTTTTTCTTAAGAATACGACCGTAAGAATATTGTGGTGGTATTCTTAATAAAAGAAAAATATTTCCTTATATAAATCTTTCTACATATAAACCTTATGTAAATCCTTGGAAGGGGAAGATTTTTTCTTAAGAATACCACCGTAAGAATATTACAGTGGTATTCTTAAAAAAAATCTTTCCTTATATAAATCTTTCCTCATATAAATCTTATATAAATCCTTGGAAGGGAAAGATTTTTTCATAGGAATACCACCGTAAGAATATTACGATGATATTCTTAAAAAATATATTTCCTTATATAAATCTTTCCGTATATAAAGCTTATATAAATCTTTGGAAGGGAAAGATTTTTTCTTAAGAATAGCACCGTAAAACTCTTACGGTGGTATTCTTAAAAAAATCTTTCCTTAAATTAATCTTATATAAATCTTATATAAATCTTATATAAATCCTTGGAAGGGAAAGAATTTTTCTCAAGAATAGCACCGTAAAACTCTTACGGTGGTATTCTTAAAAAAAATATATATATATATATATATATATATATATATATAATATATATATATATATATATATATATTTCCTTATATAAATCCTTGGAAGGGAAAGATTTGTTCTTAAGAATATCACCGTAAGAATATTACAGTTGTATTCTTAAAAAAAAATCTGTCCTTATATAGATATTTCCTTATATAAATCTTATATAAATCCTAGGAAGGGAAAGATTTTTTTAAGAATAGCACCATAACTATCGTGATAGAAGAGGAGGGAAGGAAAAATGCATATGATTATGAAAGTATGACTTCAAGAATTTTGGGATAGATGTGAAAATGGTTCCAGAACGTAGTGACAGGATTGTAAAAACCATGGGAATAAGTAAGACAAAAGATTGGAAGAAGTAGTGAAAGAGTATTGTGAAAAAATAACAAAATGGCTGAAAGACTGGGATCGAAAGTCAAGATGCCAATAACTTGAGACATGAACACAAAGACGGTTGATAAGTAAGCAAAGCAAACGACATAAAAACATGGAGTGGGTGACGTAGGAAATGAAGAGAAATGACAAAATGTATTAAATATATTATTGAGAGATGATTGATACGATTAGTAGGTGATATTTTCTTATTTCGAGGAAAGACTTTTCACATATACATGACAAGACATAGAAATGTTTGCCAGAGAGTAAAACGACAGAAAAACATGGAGTGGATGACGTAGAAAATGAAGAGAAATTACAGAATGTATTGAATATATTATTGAGAGATGATTGATACGATTAGTAGGTGATATTTTCTTATTTCGAGGAAAGACTTTTCACATATACATGACAAGACGTAGAAATGTTTGCCAGAGAGTAAAATAAGATGAGACTGTTAGCTGTAAATGTTCTGAGGAGAGTAGAAAGAGGGTTTCGGATCATGTATTGATAGTATGTGAACTAAGACTTGTGGAGTGGGATCACTGTTATTTTTTCAAGAAATTTTCTCAGTTTTCCAAGTTGGTTGAATTATATTGTAATTGAGAACTAAATCGAAACCGGTGATGCACACTTAAGCGAGTCTTAAGATTTTTCACCAAAGGATTACAAATGATTACAAAGGCGGAGCATGCCGACAGGAGACCTTTTGGTCCATATCTAGGTCGGATGCGTTTAGTGACTCAAAGGAGCTCTTTAACATGTACAGCCCGTAGGAGACCGCAAGTACATTAGAACATAAGAACACAAGAATAAAGGAGACTGCGGGAGACCATAAGGCCTACACTAGTGGTTATTAACCTATGGTTCAGTGGCTCCTTGTGGGCCACCGTGGTTCATAAATAGGGCCACAAATCAAAAAATATTGATAGTTATGGATGCACTAGGGTTCTGTTCACTAGTGATGGGGTTTTTAGGAGGCTAAAGAACAGTAATACATAAGAACGGAGGTACGTAATGAAAGAGGTTGAGAACCCCTTTACACTATGCAGTTCCATGTTCATTACCACTTGTCATCCCCATACATAAAGTTGTCTAATCGTTTCTTAAAACAACCGATAGTTTCAACGCTCAGTACATGGTTACTAAGCCTACTCTTAGAGGGGATTTACACGGTCGAACGCGGTTCGACAGACACGTGTTTAAAGTGATGTGTGAACGTGTGAACGGGGTATTTGGGGTTTAACCAACGTGTTCGACAACCAAATACCCCGTTCACACGTTCACACATCACTTTAAACACTTGTCTGTCGAACCGCGTGTAAGCCCCCTCTTACAATTTTAACCGTGCGTAGTATTTACCTACTGTAAGTTTGTTATCCAAAATGACTCCTATCACACCTTTTGATCCAAACACGTGTCAGAGTTGTAGAGGTAGTATGGTGACATAGGTGTTGAAGTGAATCGCTAACATCTTCCTGGAGTAATTGAAGAGAAAGCTAAATTTTAATCATCTGTTTAGTCTTCTCGGGATGTCCAAAGAAAGGACACAGTTTGGGATGGTGTTGTCAATCATGGTAGCTTCTTTAGAACCATCGACACGTATCCATCAGTATGATCTTAAGTTCCGGATCGTGAATCAGAATACTCGAACACACAGATCCAATCGTGGTCCTATGTGGGACCTCACATAGTTATGAGAAGATAGAGGTTGAAATTGACCGCTAATTAAGCTTTCTCTTGTTCAATTAGGAAGTGTGCTAGGCAAGTCGTCACTAGGGAGAGGGAATTCGATGTGAAAGCTTTGTTCACAAGAGTAGTGTAGTCGACTGGGTTAAATATTAACTAGCATATATATCTTCTTCCATTTCTTTCCTTGTACCTTTCTGAATTTCTCCTTTTGTTTGTGTCTGCCCGTCATGTTCCGAATATGTTTTTTCTCTACCTAGGCCAGCTTTAAGCTCCTTCATTATTGAAAGTTCACAATACAGCTAAAAGAAACCGTCTGGTATTATCTTTGATAAAGGATAAAGTACCTGTGTACGGAATCAGTTAAAGCGTAAACCTTAGTCTTTCTATGTACTTTTGAAAAAAAATGTCTTCCAGCTTGTTTTTCGACTGTCCCAAATGTCTTGTACCTGTTGTCCTCAATCCTTACATGATTTTAGATATTCTGTTTCCTTTTTACTTTAGTCTTTTGTTCTTCTCAACAAAGCTCAGTCCACTCACTCCACACCCGCGTTCTTTTTTATATTTGTTCTTAATTCCACTTTCTTATGTTATTCATTCAATAACACACTCGTTAATGTAAAAGACCTTCTCCAATGTTTTTAGTTTTACCTGATCGACATAACTCACTTCCATACAACACTGATTTCAACATGAATTTCATTGTTTACCATTACAAAGAATTACAAAGAAGGAACATGCCGACAGGAGACCTTTTGGTCCATAACTAGGCCGGATACGAAAAATTATATATTAATAAATTAATAAATAAATATATAAATAAATAATAATAAGAACATAAGAATGAAGGCGACTGCAAGAGACCATAAGGCCTACACTAGGCAGCTCCGTATCCATCACCACCTGTCATCCCCATCCATAAAGTTGTCTAATCGTTTCTTAAAACAACTGATAGTTTCATGATAACATAAATGATAAAAGATAAGATAAATGAATAGGTTAAGTTAAATAATAAACAAGCAGATGAATAGTAAATAATAATAAATGGACAGATGAATAATGATAAATAATAATCAAATAAATTATAATAACCAGACAATTAATAACAAACAAATAAATAGTATCAAACAAATAGCAGACATTAGAACATCTTGCTTAGGTGTTTATCTAAACAAATCTTAAAGCCTCGAACTGAACTACATTACACTACCTCTGCAGGAGGTTTATTCCATTCTCAATTCTAGTCTCTTTGAAATTTTCTATTTGGCATTTTTGACTTTGAGTGGGACTCTCAGGTCGACTTTGTCCATCAGATTCTCGTTTTCATTTGTTTTCTTCTTCTCCTTCTTCTTCTTTCTTCCTTTCTTTTAATACTCGTGCCGGGTATTTGTTTTTTGTACATCAGTTAAATTAAATATGATTATCTGCCACTATTTTTGTTTTACCTTTTATATATATATATATATATATATATATATATATATATATATATATATACTTTCTTCCTCCTCTTCTTCTTCCTCCTCTTCTTCTTCCTCCTCTTCTTCTTCCTCCTCTTCTTCCTCCTCCTCATCTTCTTCCTCCTCCTACTCCTACTCCAATCCTCCTCTTTCTAATTCAGCTTTGCTAGCTCCATCTTCTTGTGTCTCTGCACCAACACCTGCTCCTCACATTCCTGCTGCTCTTCCTCTTCCAGCTCCCACTTCTGCTCCCCTGCTCCTTCTCCCTCAACTTCTTCTTTTCCTGCTCTTGCTTCTGCTCCTCCAGCTCCTCCTGCTCCACCTGCTCCAGCCCTTACCCCTGCTATTTCTCCCTCTATGTTTCCTTTCCTGCTCCTGCTAGTCCTGCTGCTGCTCCTGCTCCACCTCCTCCACCTGCTCCACCAGCTCCTTCTGCCCCTGCTTCTGCTTCTTCTTATGCTCCTCCTTCTCCTCCTCCTCCCTACTCCTACTTTTCCTCTTCTTCCCCTTCCTCTTCCTCCTCCTCACCCCTTCCCTCCTTCCTCGTTTTCCTCCTCCTCTTCCTTCTCCTCCTCTGGCAAGATTCCCCATATGTTGCCACCCTTTTCGTCTGAGGTGAAGAAAAGAAAAAATAAATCTCGAAATGATCAAAATACTGTCGGACTTCTTGCACAAGTAAGCTCATCTAGACCTCAACTCGAGTTGTCGACGAAAGTCTGCTGCAGCGCGCGGCGCCTTGGGAGCGAGGACACAACTTCTTCCGTGTTAGTCGAAAGTCACCTCCTTCTGCTGAGTCGCTCTTTGGCAAGAGCGCTCCCCGGAAATCTTTGCATAAACGTCACTGCATAATGAAAATTTTCCAGACCCCAAACACCCTTGGGTTGGGGGCGGCGAGACTCCGTAGGAAAAGACTGACACACAGATCATCTGTCTTGGTACTTGACCTTGCAATATTTCGTGGTCGTGGCAGAAACAACCGATGATATTACTTTGTGTTAATGATTTATGAAGCCTTAGATGACAGACGCTTATCCTGGTCGTCCTCCTATTTAGATAAAGATGGCGGCTTTGCCTTCAACTTAGTACTTCGTGAAGCAAACTCCTCAGAATAGTTTGCAATGGAAAAGCAGAGGTCGACAAAAAACGTTTGAACCCATAATGAGGCTTGATGCAGGATTGAATATCTAAAAAGAATGTGTAAATATAGACAAAAATAATTTACGATATTTACATTGATAAACAAATTAATATACGAATAAAGATATAAATACAAAATTGAACAAATAAACAATTTGATTAGTAGAATAACTTGATCAAAATGAATTTATCAATGAATACATGAATATGAAAACGAGCAAACAGATAAGTATATAGATCAGTAAGTTAATAAGTGAAAAAATAATAAATGGTAGATGAAAATAAATTACATTACGTCATTCTGAAATTTACCTAAATTTGGAAACTTCGGACCGTGTTATATACAACAATTTCTGCAGGGCGTTCATCCCATTTTTTTTTTTATTATGAGATTGGCATTGTGGTTCCTTTCTGTCATTCAATTAAATCTACACGCTCATTAAAGCATTTGTTTCCACATCTGGTCTGTATTTAATATGTATATCATTTCTAATCAAATGCCATATCTCCACTTAATCTTAAAGACTTGTACCAACGGAACAGACTTTGATATGTGAAATTGTTTTTGTATGATTCATTAGGTGTTGGTTTAGCAGTTCAGTGTTGCTTGTGTCTTTTCTAACTCATCTTTTTGTTTTTGTTAAGACATTTTTGTTACAGTAAGCTTCTCGCTGATTTTAATTCTGGCTCTATATATTTTTATCGTATTCAAACTCAACCGGATGCTTTTTCTAGTGTGACTGTGAGTTGTTTTTTCTTCTTTTTTATCCCTTTTTATATAATTTTCGTGATTGCTCAAATCCCTCTGACTTATCATATAACTTTTGTCATCATTTGAGAATTCATAGCTCTGAGTTTCTTATGAGCCTGTCTCCTCCTACCAAAACTTTCCTTTTCTCGCCAATTTTTTTATCAAATTAATTAGGAGAAGTCCCTCTCAGAAAGGAATTTGAGTTAAACGATTTCAACGTGTATGTCCTGATTCACATTTTTTTAAACCTAATCTTGGAAATGTGTTTACTTGACCTTACTGTAATACTTTATCTGGTCAGGTACTGCAAATATATAAGCATTTGTTCTGAGGAATGTTTGTACCTAGTCTGATTTGATTGTGACCACTAGATGCAATTTTCCACCAACTTCTACTTACATATTATTTCCAGCCCATGAGACTTCCGTAATAATCGAAAGCGTTCGAGTCTCACATTTGCCTAATTGTGGGTTCGAATCTCTCACTTCTGCCCGATTCCCAGTAGTGACTGCCACCTGCCTCAACAGTTCTTATAGCAAATAGGGCAAAGGTGACGGCTTCGGCCGCAGCTACGTGCCTCCCGGAGTAGGTTCTTCACTTCTTCATGAAACCTTTTTCTTGTCGTACTTGGTAACAGTCACTAAAAAACTATCAAGTGTTCCCCACCTCTTCCGTGTTACGTTCTTGCTGAATTGAAATCTCCCATTACCATCGGTCTGTCATGATTGCTATCGGAAATAACTGTTTGGCTTATGAATTAGTTCTACATATTTTTCATGATTATTTACCGTGTTGACTGAGCTCTCCTGTACGAGAGTTGACACCTTGACGTGGTGGATAGGCTTGAGAATCTTAATGATTACTAAAGCTATGTCGATAGAGAGGAAACCTCTGCAGGGTCACCCATATCGAACAGGTTTTGTAAGAAAGATCAGACAAAGAGCAGCTCAAACACACAGTCGCAGGACCCACTGCTAACTGGCACGTCTCTGATGGCAAACAGGGAAATTCCTCATAGATATATGGGGTACCGTCATAATGACGGCATGGACCATTGGGCACCCTATAGATATAGGGCTTCACCGAATATAATGAATAAGGTGACACCAGAGAAATATCTCACCAGAAACCAGTTGGCACGGAGGTGAGATTACTGCCAACCCCCCTTCATAGCAAATATGAATATCACAACCAAAACAAAACCGAGCGTTCCTGTTGAATCATCGTCTCCTAAAGGTCCAACCGCATTGCCTCGTGTGCTTACGGGCAGTGTGCCACCGAATGTGAGTAAGCACTGTCCAAGCAGATCCAAGTCTTGGACATTAAACAACATGAAGAAAAAAAATGACAGAGCTCATAAATCATCATAAACATCTCGCTTTCGCTGTCTTTGTTTACAAGCATGAGTGTCGTATATTTTTCATATGAATCAAAATTTTCCCACTTTCCCCTTGTGTCCTACTCTGTTGGAAACATCTAAATCCTGGAATAATAAATTCAACTTCGTACATTTTACTAGTTGACCATGTTTTTTTAATTCTTATCAGCATCATGGTTTTAGCATTTGATGTATGCACGGAAACTTTGTAGTTTATATATTCATTTATTCATTTATTTATTTACTTTTTTTAATACTCCTGTATGAGAAGACAACAAGCACTCTCCTCAATCATTTTCTCCGCCTCACTTTCCATTTTCAACTCATGACGGTACTTATACCTGTGTATCAATTATCTATATTTTCTATTCGGTACTTGAAGGGGGCGAGCAAGGATGAGATGGATGGATGGCGTAAAAGGGGCGATGAGAAAGGGGCATGTCTGTTGAGGAAGGAAGGGAGAAGACAGAAGATAGAGGTGAGTGGAGAATGGTTGTGTATGGATGATGCTGTGATGCATGGAAGGGAGTGGGTGGGGGATGGGGGACGGAGATGGGGGTTGCCGATTATATGAAGCAGCCTTGCTGTGAATGTGTCGTGTCTTGCTGCATTGCATGTGGTCCAGGGCAGTGGGTGAGATGCAGGGATGAGCCGCCATCCAGGAGGAGCCAAAAAAAAAATAATAATGATTAAAAAATAAAAAGAGGGAGGGAGGGAGGGGAAAGGTGGTGAATGGGGGTGGAGTGGTTGGAGATGAATTGGGTGGATGAGATGGATGGATGGCGTAAAAGGGGCGATGAGAAAGGGGCATGTCTGGGTGGGAATGGAATTATCCTTTTTGACTTTGGCTACCTCCGTTGTAAGGGTGAAACGGCATTTGATTTATGTATGTGCTTGGGTATCAAAAAACCGGAACCTCCCAAAACGAATGGAATTATCTGATGCTAATCAGGAATAAAATATGTAATGTACTGTCTATACCCATACGATGAAAGACAACCTCAAGAAACCTATTCAAGTCGTCATAACCTTCATACATTTTATTCCGTGTGATTACAGATGACTCTCTTCAGGTGAATCGAGTTCTTAAGGATAAAATGACACGGCTTCGTTCCTCATTATCCAGCCTGTAGATCGTGTTCCAGGAATTCTGGCACGATTAAAAAGACGAATGACTTAGCAGTTTTCCCGAGTCCTTTTGTCTCTGGACGTGTATGATTAATTCATCAAGACTTTCTTTCTTACTGGAATTACAGCAGTATGCTCTGTGATGGGGATATCTAGAATTGCGACCTTTTTTTCGTTTCTTTTCTTGATTTCTTTCGGCCCATCTATTTTCCTTTTTTTTTTTCTCTTTTTTTTTTTCTCTTTTCGTCCTTTTTCTTTTTTGTTATTTCGTTCGTTATTTAATGTTCGTGGTGGTCACAAATTTTCTAAACCAAAAAAATTCCTTTTAGTGGGGAATCTTAGTGTTTTAGGTGAACTAATTAGAACCACAGATTTTTCAAGCTCAAAATTTTAGAATACTTTAGAATACTTATCTTTCTACAAACTATTCTTAGACTTTAGAGTACATATAATTTCAGAATACCACATTGTTCCAAGTCCCACTGATTAGAATAACAATACATTTTTTTAAGTTAGACAAACGTGAAAATAACGGGGTGTGGAAAACATTCTGTCATATTGTAAAAAGAATGATAAGAGGTAAGAAAATAATTATTGGTATAGTGTCTATAGTTGGAATCACTGAGTGTAAGTTAAGTGTAAGAAAAAAAAAATATATATATATATATATATATATAAATATATATATATATATATATATATATACATATATATATTTATATATATATATATATATATATATATATATATATATATATATATATATATATATATATATATATTATATATGCCCCTAGACACTTGGAGAGGAAGCTTTTTTTTTTTTTTTTTTTTACGCATGCCGAAGGGATTTCTCCCCGTCTTCTCTTTTTTCTGCATGAGGGGACAGAGGGGGGAGTCGCCGACTAAATAAAGCGGCCTTGCTGTGGATGTGCTGTGTCTTGCTCATTGCTTCTGACCCAGGGCAGTGGGCGAGATGCAGGGATGACCCGTAGGTAGAGTAGGTGGGTAGAAGTGGATTTAAGGCTTTTGAATTTTGGCTACCTCCCTTGTATAGGGGGAATATCCGTTGGTATGTGTATGAAAACACTTCTAAGAGCATAATACTTCTTTTTTTTTATATTCTCTCTTTTCTCATATTCTCTCTTTGCCCTCTCTTCTCTGTGTGCACTTCCTCCGACATTCCATTCTTCATTCTTCCCCTCTTCGTATTCCATTTGCCTCCTCCTCTTCCTCTTTTTCCTTCCATTTTTCCTCCAGTCGACCTCATCCTTTTCATCTTTCATCCTCTCTTCCTCTTTTTCTTTTCCTTTTTCTTCCAGTCGAAACCTCATCCTTTTCGTCTTTCTTCCTCTCTTCCTCTTTTTCTTATGGTTCCATCCATCCTGCAAGTGCTTCTTCGTTTGCAGAGATACGTCACAGCCATCCAGGTCCTGAGTCGAAAATTTCACTGTCAAATCCTGAAGCTCGCCAATTACTCCTCACGCCGTCGGTAACCTTTCAGCTTTGCCCACCCCCTCCCACTCCCACCTACCCTACACCTCTTACCTCTTACCTCTCCCTCCCCTCCCCTCCCCTCCCCTCCCCCCATTCACCTTTTCTATCTCCCCATCCCTGGTGGATTGAAGAGTCTTTCACGATGGGAGGATTTCGCCATTTTTCTTCATATCGAAATGCCATAAGGCACTGAGGGTTTCCGGAGTGATTCTTGATCGTTTGTCTCTGGGTTCCGCTTTCTCCGCCCAGCGGCCGGTGCCTCTTCCAGCCATGTCTATCAATCTCCAGTGTGTCTTGCACAGACTCCTTCCAGCCACGTCTATCAATCCCTAGTATGTCTTACACAGACTCCTTCCAGCCACGTCTATCACCTCCCAGTATATCTTACACAGGCTCCTTCCAGCCACGTCTATCAATCCCCAGTGTGTCTTACACAGACTCCTTCCAGCCACGTCTATCAGTCCCCAGTATGTCTTACACAGACTTCTTCCAGCCACGTCTATCAATCCCCAGTGTGTCTTACACAGACTCCTTCCAGCCACGTCTATCAGTCCCCAGTATGTCTTACACAGACTTCTTCCAGCCACGTCTATCACTCCCCAGTATGCCTTACACAAGCTAGTCTTCCATGTTCTCTACGACCGTTCTTATTGCTAGCCCTGTTGTTGTTGTTGTTGTTGTTGTTGTTGTTGTTGTCGTATTGTTGTTATTTTTGTTGTTGTTGTTTTTGTTGTTGTTGTTGTTGTTCAAGGCTTTAGTTTTTATTAAAATGCCGCCAGGTGATTTTATTCAGGGGAAAATCTACAGCAAAAGGACTGAGTAATCTCCAACCTACCTTGATGGACAACGCAAGATATCAGTTTCCTCTTCTTTGGTCCTTCATTTCCTTTAGAATCTTCGACTTCTCTGGATGATGCCATTAATTTCTTTTGTTTTCATAACATCTTCCATAGCTTTCAATATGTATTCTATGTATCGAGACGATTCTAGTTTTCTTCCATCTCTAGAATATTAGATTTCTTAGCGTAACTTCCGCCCCTACTTCCCCCTGCCATAGTTCTCTCTCTCTCTCTCTCTCTATCTATCTATATATCTATATCTCTCTCTCTCTCTCTCTCTCTCTCTCTCTATCTATATATATATCTATATCTCCACCTCTCTCTCTCTCTCCATCTCTCTCTTTCTCTCTCTCTCTCCATCTCTCTCTCTCTCTCTCTCCCTCCCTCTCTCTCTCCCTCTCTTTCCCTCTCTTTCTTTTTCTCTCTCTCCCTCTCTCTTTCTCTCTCTCCCTTTCTCCCTCTCACTCTCTCTCTCTCTCTCTCTCTCTCTCTCTCTCTCTCTCTCTCTCTCTCTCTCTCTCTCTCTCTCTCTCTCTCTCCCTCTCTCTCTCTCTCTCTCTCTCTCTCTCTCTCTCTCTCTCTCTCTCTCTCTCTCTCTCTCTCTCTCTCTCTCTCTCTCTCTCTCTCTCTCTCTCTCTCTCTCTCTCTCTCTCTCTCTCTCTCTCTCTCTCTTTCTCTCTCTCTCTATCTATCTATCTATCTCTCCATCTCTCTCTATCTCTATCTCTCTCTATCTCTTGCTTCCTTTCTCTTTTTCTATTTGTCTTTATCTCTCTTCCTATTCTTCTCTTTATCCTTTTTTTTCTCTTTTTCTATATTTCTATTTATTTATTTCTTCCTCTCTTTTTTCTTTCTTAATGTTAATCTCTTTTTAACTTTCCTACTTCATACCATGTTTACTTAAGTTTTTGCCTTCTGACTCACTCTTCACTTCTTATCATCTCGACCTCTTGCCATGATTTCGAATGATAACTGCAGTTACCAACTTTGCTAATCTTACCGAAGTTTGCTGTTTTCTCGACTCTTGTGTGTGGTTTTGTATTTTCACTACCTTTACACACGTTTTCCTTACACGTTTCTACGTAGTTTCGATATTATACATTTTTGAAGTCTCATTAATTCCGGATTCTCAAGATTTTTTCTTCCATTTTTTAACGATGTCTTTACCTGAAGTATGTCTCACTTAGTTTTGATTTTTTCATCTTTTTTTTTTCGATTTAAGATTTAGCCTCATCCATCATTTCTTGTAAGATCTTCAAATTTCGATTTATGATTATTAGATTCATAATCATTTCTATTCCTGACGAATACTATAAACTTGTAAATAAATACGTATATAGATTAACCAACTCTGCTATTGGAATTGTGCGACTATGTACCATAAGGCAAGGACGCTGCCATCGTACAATGCGGGACGTTACCAAAGGAATGTATCTAACTCTCATAACTTGACACAAATATACAGCGACTGTGTACCACAAGGCAAGGGCGCGGCCATCGTGCTATACAGGACGTTACAAAAGGAATGTACCTAACTCTCATAACTTGACACAAATATGCAGCGACTGTATACCACAAGGCAAGGGCGCTGCCATCGTGCTATGCAGGACGTTACAAAAGGAATGTATCTAACTGTCATCACTTGACACAAATGTGCAGCGACTGTGTACCACAAGGCAAGGGCGCTGCCATCGTGCCACGCAGGACAATACAAAAGGAATGTATCTAACTGTCATCACTTGACACAAATATGCAGCGACTGTATACCACAAGGCAAGGACGCTGCCATCGTACTATGCAGGACGTTACAAAAGGAATGTACCTAACTCTCATCACTTGACACAAATATGCAGCGACTGTGTACCACAAGGCAAGGGCGCTGCCATCGTGCTATGCAGGACGTTACAAAAGGAATGTATCTAACTCTCATAACTTGACACAAATATACAGCGACTGTGTACCACAAGGCAAGGGCGCGGCCATCGTGCTATACAGGACGTTACAAAAGGAATGTACCTAACTCTCATAACTTGACACAAATATGCAGCGACTGTATACCACAAGGCAAGGGCGCTGCCATCGTGCTATGCAGGACGTTACAAAAGGAATGTATCTAACTGTCATCACTTGACACAAATGTGCAGCGACTGTGTACCACAAGGCAAGGGCGCTGCCATCGTGCCACGCAGGACAATACAAAAGGAATGTATCTAACTGTCATCACTTGACACAAATATGCAGCGACTGTATACCACAAGGCAAGGACGCTGCCATCGTACTATGCAGGACGTTACAAAAGGAATGTACCTAACTCTCATCACTTGACACAAATATGCAGCGACTGTGGAGGACGTTACAAAAGGAATGTACCTAACTCTCATCACTTGACACAAATATGCAGCGACTGTGTACCACAAGGCAAGGGCGCTGCCATCGTGCTATGCAGGACGTTACAAAAGGAATATATCTAATTGTCATCACTTGAGACAAACACGCATATCTGTGACGTCAAGTGTATTTGTCCTTGACACTAAGTTTTACACCCAGAGTGTACGGTTTCTAGAGTGAGATTTCAGTACAGTAGAGACGTGATGCAAGAAATCCTTTGGAACAGACCGTCTAATGCCACTTGTGACCTTAGATCTTGTGCTCAGATAGCATTTCAACTTTCCAGGGAAACTGGAGAAGGCGTAAAGAGAAGAGAACTTGAAGAGAAAAAGAGAACGTTGAAAAGGTCTTCAAAAAAGTCATAATTTTTTTTTCGTCACCCGGGTTCATTTGTTAATTGATTTATTAGAAAATAATGATTAATGGCTCTTATTTTCATTTGTCATCAATAATGTTGAGGAAATTAGTATCAGCAAGAGAACTTTAAGAGAAAAATAGAACGTTGAAAAGGTCTTCAAGAAAATCAAAAAAATATTTTTTTTCATTTTTGTTCCGTCACTCGGGTTTATTTGTAAATTGATTTGTTAGAAAATAATGAGTAATGGCTCTTATTTTCATTTGTCATAAATCCTGTTGAGGAAATTAGTCTCAGTAAACTGGTGTGAAGGTTTTCGTCAGCGTATGGTAAAGGTGGAAAGAATTAGTTAATTACCGCTGAAGTCCTTCAATGGTAATTACGGCTTTGTCATCTTCTAACTGTCACCAAACAATATCATTGAGCTGAAGTGAGGTCACCTTCTTGTTGTTAAAATGTTAAGCTTGCCTCGTTGTAATGTGAATCGTACCTGACGCTTTCTGTACCTAGAAGTATTTATATTTTATTCTGTCTGCCGCTAAATAATATTATCCATTTCCACAACACATTTCCATAAAAAAAATAGGTTTAAGGAATTCTTGACATCTCACAAAAAAAAAAAGATAAAAAAAAATCAAGAATAAAAAGACAAAATTGCCAGATTGCATGTTCTCATCACAGGACCAAGACAGGCCGCGGATCAATCTTTACCTGTCTGCTGGTTTCGCTGATGAAAGGAAAAAGCTGTATTTGCCTGCCTGGGCTGAATTTTCTCCAGTGCCTCAGCTTTCTTTGATATAGTCCTTCATGGAGCTGAGGAAACTCTGTAATCTGAGTGTGATCTCGTGGCGCCGCCCCCAGAACAAAGACTTCGCAAAGGGCAGTTAGGAGTCCTTCAAGACAACTCATGCGCTCTCCATTCTAACATAAACTTCACTAACAAAAGGCTTCTCTAAGCTAATTAAATATGAAGACTTGCAGTATAAGATGTACATATATATACAAATGTTCTCACGCTATCAACCACGTTAACTTTTTTTTCTTTTTAATTCCTTACAAACACGATCGATAATAACAGGAGCTTGATAGAAACATATCCGGAAACTGACAAACTGTCGGGCTGAGGACTCGAGCCTACCCGATACGTAACAAATGGATAGTGAGTTCACCAATTGTGCGGTCAAGAGGGGACCATTCAGTGTGTTTTGATGTACATATTAATATATATGTGTGTGTGAATGTATATATATATACATATATATGTATGTATATATATATATATATATATATATATATATATATATATATATATATATATATATATATATATATACTGTATATATATATATGTATATATATATATATATATATATATATATATATATATATATATATGTGTACCGTGTGTGTAGTGTGAATGTGTGTGTGTGTGTGTGTGTGTGTGTGTGTGTGTGTGTGTGTGTGTGTGTGTGTGTGTGTGTGTGTGTGTGTGTGTGTGTGTGTGTGTGTGTGTGTGTGTGTGTGTGTGTGTGTGTGTGTGTGTTTGTGTGTGCGTGTGTGTGTGTGTGTGTGTGAGTGAGTGTGTGTGTGCGTGTATGTGCGTGTGTGTGTGTGCGTGTGTGTGTGTGTGTGTGTGTGTGTGTGTGTGTGTGTGTGTGTGTGTGTGTGTGTGTGTGTGTGTGTGTACACATACACATAACTTCTTACAAAGTCAACGGTCCCCCCCGAGTGTCACATTGAGCTCCGAATGCCCTGTTTGGTCCGTCCGCGGTGCGATGGTCAGTCTGGGAAAGTCTGCCCAGCAAATTACCAGTTGTCACGTCTCACTTTACACACACGACGTGACTTGGGCTATGGAAATTCAATATCATTAAGAAAATAATAGTATGATCATAAGACTTTGTGTTCAAATAATTGGTTTATGTACGTTTGTGTGTTTGAGGAAGGGCTTTTTTCTGAATACAAATTGATTGTCAATCAAGATTTCCTTCTCGTGCAAACAATTCATTCATCTATCTTTTGCAATTTTTCTCGCATTTTGTCTATAGTTTATTGAATCCTGTTTATGTGTGTATATATATATGTATATATATATATATATATATATATATATATATATATATATATGCATATATATATATATATGTATATATATATATTTATATATATGCATATATATATATATATATATATATATATATATATATATATATATACATATATGTATACATATACATATATTGGTGCCACATTAGTAAATTCCTTGTCCAAAGACACTTTCCCTCTTCCTAAGAACATGTAATCAGATGTCATTTTTTTCATTAGTTGTTCTCTTCACTCTTTTTTAATCATCATTATTATTATTATTATTATTATTGTTATTATTATTATCATTATTATTATATTATTGTTATTATTACTATTATTATTATGATTATTATTATTATCATTATCATTATTATCATTATTATTATTATTATTATTATTATTATTATTATCATTATTATTATTATAATGATATCATTATGATAATTATAAATGTAATACATAATAAATATATATATATATATATATATATATATATATATATATATATATATATATGAAGACCGTGGTTAGAGGTTATTAATGCCTCCGGTGATATTGTTATGTGAATCCCTCCAAGCTTACCTTTTAGTAACTGATGAAACAGGAAAAGATTGTCAGCGCCTCTCCAATTCCAAGATTCGTTTAAGTATTCACTTGCAATATTTGCGCCGAGAAGATAAGTTACATTCCTGCTTTGCCATTTCTAGATTGCTTCCTCTGTCTTACCGACGAAGAACACGTGGATGTTTGCAACCAATCACGATGTTGATTACATCCACCAGCGAATTAACACTGACAACAATATGCTATAATTGAGGTATCATCGAATAAGATCAATCATGCTAGATAATACGTGCACCTTGCTGCAGCGTCTATCGATCCGAGGAAAGATATGATAAAGGCAGACGAGTTGCTCGTCCCACTGATGCTGAGAATGACAGCAAGAGATACGAACTGAAGTCCGGAATCGACACACTACCTTTCCATCAGCAGTCTGGGTTTCATGATTGATCATATGATTCATTAATATCACGAACTGAAAAGGCGAAGAGGATGCAAATTACATGTCTATTATTCTTCGAACGGCTAGTGTCAATACGCATTTCGTGGGAGCTTCCTTGCCTCTTTATATATATATCTGTCGTTTCGCCTCCCGCCTGTTATAGGGCTGACACGTTTGGTTGAACAAAAGAACAATTGCAACTAGACTGGCTTGGTTCTCCGGCTGTCACAGACTACCTACCCACCACAACCGAATGA